>NC_090329.1:22785520-22915520 GCF_035084215.1 Heptranchias perlo
CAGAGAGGGAGAGAGAGACAGAGAGGGAGAGAGAGAGACAGAGAGAAAACTTGCATTTATATAACACTTTATTACATCTCAAGAGCATCCCAAAATGATTTGCTGCCAACCAATTACTTTTCAAGTGCAATCACTCTTGTGAAAACAGAAAATGCTGGAAATGCTCAGCAGGTCAGGGAGCCTCTGTGGAGAAAGAAACAGTTAATGTTTCAGGTCGAAGACTTTTCATCAGAACTGGAAGATGTTAAGAAAGTTAAAGTTTTTAAACAAATACAGAACCAGGGAAAGGGAAGAAGGGGAGGGGAGGAAAGAACGAAAGGGATGGTCTGTGATAGGGTGGAGGGCACGAGTGATTAAATGACAAAGGGGATGATAGTGCAAGGCAAGGAAGATGGTAATAGGACAAGTTAAGAAACAAAAGATGGGTCTAGAGGAGCTGTAAATGGCAACAGCAGAACCATTACCAGCAGCAGCAGTCCCACAAAAAAAATGGGAGCAGTGGTTATGGTCTGAATTTATTGAAATCAATGTTGAGTGTGGAAGGTTGTAAATTGCCTAAATGAACAATGAGGTGCTGTCCCTCAAGGTCTCTACAGTGGGGTTTGAACTCATAGTCCTGTATCTTAGGTGGTCAGACAGCTACCCACTGAGCCACCTTAGAGCACATGGTCTAATTTGGAGAAAGGCTCCATGGAAAATGTTTATTCTTTACAATCTATTTGATACATTTTCCAGAGTTTTGGAATCGATTCTGCCTTTCAAGCTAAAAATAATTCCTCTTTGAAAGGTTATGGAGATTTTAGATGTAAAAATGTAGTTGCAGCCATTTCATTCCAAATTTGGTCCTGTTTCTTTGACTGGGAATCTAACTCCAGATACACTGTGCTACCGTGTAAAATTAGATCTCTTACTACACGCATATACCAATAATCACAATTTGTAGTACATTCTGCATTCACAACACAAGAACCCCTCAGTTCCAGTGTACAGTAGTGTAGTGGTTATGTTACTGGACCAATAATCCAGAGAGTGTGAGTTTAAATCCCACCATGGACAGTTTGAGAACCTGAATTCAGTTTTTTAAAAAGCTGGTCTCAGTAAAAGTGACCGTGAAGCTGTCGGTTTGTCGTAATAAACCCACTGGTTCGGTAATTTCCTTTAGAGAAGGCAACCTGCCGTCCTTACCCCGTCTGGGCCTATATGTGACTCCAGTCCCACATCAATGTGGTTGACTTTAACTGCCCTCTGAAGTGGCCCATCAAGCCCCTCAATTGCATCAAATCTGCTACTAGTGGTTCAAGAAGAAGGCCCACCATCATCATCTCAGGGCAACTAGGGATGGGCAATAAATGCTGGCCTTACCAGTGACGCCCACATCCCCAGAATGAATAATAAAAAAAGTATCGTATCTACCCCTGCCTTGGACCCATACCAATCTAGAACCAGGTGGGGAGGGGGAGTAACCTGGGTCAAGGGCACGCTGATTTAACAATATTAAATAAACAATTCTTATTAGTTTCAGGAGGACAAGGGTGAGTGAATATCATCAAAACAAACCCTTGGGACTGAGTTCCGATGAAAACTACTAACCTCGCTTTTTTTACATAGGCTTACATAGAATTTAAAGCACAGTAACAGGCCATTCGGCCCAACTGGTCTATGCTGGTGTTTATGCTCCACACGAGCCTCCTCCCTCCCTACTTCATCTCACCCTATCACCATATCCTTCTATTCCTTTCTCCCTCATGTGTTTATCTAGCTTCCCCTTAAACACATCTATGCTATTTGCCTCAACTACTCCTTGTGGTAGCGAGTTCCATGTCCTGGCCACTCTCTGGGTAAAGAAGTTTCTCCTGAATTCCCTACTGGATTTATCAGTGACTATCTTATATTTATGACCCTTAGTTTTAGTCTCCCCCACAAGTGGAAACATCTTCTCCTTTTGTGTTTCAAACGTTCTCTGGTTTTTAAAACTTTAAAAGCGTGACTTAAAATAAATGGGTTAACTTGTTCGTCAAAAAGGCAGCGGAGTCTCATGTGACCGCTTGAAATGTTTTGTGATTTGTGACCCATGACCCCACCAAAGAGCCTTATCTTAATGCAATAGTTGGCTTGAGAGCTGATATATTGGGCTGTGGGTCAGACCTGTAAGCCTGCGATACTTACCACATGTCATGTCTCAAATTACTCATATACCGCCTCCCAAAATGTTATTATCTGAAAGAAATCGATATAATTTGCACTTGAATGAATCAATACTATCTGCTTCCACTGTCTCCCGAGGCAGCCTGTTCCACAGATCGACCACTCGCTCACTGAAATAAAGGCCCAGATTTCGCTGGAGTGAGGCATCTCACAGCGTGCCCCAATAGTTAGACTTTTTCCCTCACCCTTCAGCTGGAAAATGTTTTGCGTTGCAAGTTGCTGGAGGTGTGAGCCGATTAGGGGGAGTCAAGGGCTGGAGTCAGGCCCGCAGTCACGTTAACCCCAGGGGCCTCATTGCAATATCCCTGGACTGACTCCCGGCCCCCAACCGAGTGGGAATGAGCCGGAGTCCGGCCGGTGGGAGTGGAATATCGAGCATGAACCCAACGTCTAAAATGGGCGCAAGGCATACCTGTCCCACTCCCAATCCACACAGGGGTTTGGTCCCACTGCCAAGTTCATGGGGACCATCTCCTTAGGCGTCCCAGGCATCAGGCCCCCTTAAATATGTTAATAAGAGGGCTTAACATCCGTTGAAAGACCCCTCAACAAATTTTGTCCCCGATGAGGATTCTTTAGCAACTCCCTGTTGGTGACTAACCAAAGGCAGAATCATAGAATGGTTACTGCACAGAAGGAGGCCATTCGGCCCATCGAGTCCATACCGGCTCTCTGCAAAAGCAATCCAGCTAGTCCCACTCCCCCACCCTTTACCCGTAGCCGTGCAAATTTTTCCTTTTAAGTACTTATCCAATTCCCTTTTGAAGGCCATGATTGAATCTGCCTCCACCACCCTTTCAGGCAGTGTATTCCAGAGCATAACCACTCACTGTGTAAAAAAGCTTTTCCTCATATCGCCTTTGGTTCTTTTGCCAATCACCTTAAATCTATGTCATCTGGTTCTTGAACCTTCCACCAATGGGAACAGTTTCTCTCTATCTATTCTGTCTAGACCCTTCATGATTTTGAATACTTCTATCAAATCTCCTCTCAACCGTCTCTGCTCCAAGGAGAACAACCCCAGCTTCTCCAGTCTATCCACTTAACTGAAGTCCCTCATCCCTGGAACCATTCTAGTAAATCTCTTTTGCACCCTCTCACATTCTTCCTAAAGTGCGGTGCCCAGAATTGGACACAATACTCCAGTTGCGGCCAAACAAGTGTTTTCTAAAGGTTCATCATGACTTCCTTGCTTTTGTACTCTGTGCCTCTATTTATGAAGCTCAGGATCCTGTATGCTTTTCAACCGCTTTCTCAACCTGTACTGCCACCTTCAACGATTTGTGTACATATACCTCCAGATCTCTCTGTTCCTGCACCTCCTTTAGAATTGTGCCCTCTAGTTTATATTGCCTCTCCTCGTTCTTCCTACCAAAATGTATCACTTTGCACTTCTCTGCGTTAAATTTCATCTGCCACGTGTCCGCCCATTCCACCAGCCTGTCTATGTCCTCTTGAGGTCTATCACTATCCTCTTCACTGTTCACTACACTTCCAAGTTTTCTGTCATCTGCAAATTTGGAAATTGTGCCCAAGTCCAAATCATTAATATATATCAAGAAAAGCAGTGGTCCTAGTACCGACCCCTGGGGAACACCACTGTACACCTCCCTCCAGTCCAAAAAACAACCGTTCACCACTACTCTCTGTTTCCTGTCACTTATATCCATGCTGCCACTGCCCCTTTTATTCCATGGGCTTCAATCTTGATGACAAGCCTATTATGTGGCTCTTTGAAAGTCCATATACACCACATCAACCACATTGCCCTCATCGACCTTCTCTATTACCTCATCAAAAAACTCAATCAAGTTAGTTAAACACGATTTGCCTTTAACAAATCCGTGCTGGCTTTCCCTAATCAATCCACACTTGTCCAAGTGACTGATAATTCTATCCCGGATTATCATTTCTAAAAGCTTCCCCACCACCGAGGTTAAACTGAGTGGCCTGTAGTTGCTGGGTTTATCCTTACACCCTTTTTTGAACAAAGGTGTAACATTTGCAATTCTCCAGTCCTCCAGCACCACCCCGTATCTAAGGAGGATTGGAAGATTATGGCCAGTAGCTCCGCAATTTCCACCCTTACTTCCCTCAGCAACCTGGGATGCATCCCATCTGGACTGGGTGACTTATCTACTTTAAGTACAGCTAGCCTTTCTAGTACCTCCTCTTTATCAATTTTTAGCCCATCCAGTATCTCAACTACCTCTTCACTTACTGTGACTCTGGCAGCATCTTCTTCCTTGGTAAAGATAGATGCAAAGTATTCATTTAGTACCCTGGCCATGCCCTCTGCCTCCATGAGTAGATCTTCTTCTTGGTCCCTAAATGGCCCCACCTCTCCTCTTACTACCCGTTTACTGTTTACATGCCTATAGAAGACTTTTGGATTCCCTTTTATGTTGGCCACCAGTCTATTCTCATACTCTCTCTTTGCCCCTCTTATTTCCTTTATCACTTCCCCTCTGAGCTTTCTATATTCAGCCTGGTTCTCATCTTTATTATCAACCTGACATCTGTCATACGCCCCCTTTTTCTGCTTCATCTTACTCTCTATCTCTTTCGTCATTCAGGGAGCTCTGGCTTTGATTGCCCTACCTTTCCCCCTCATGGGAATGTACCGAGACTGTACCCGAACCATCTCTTTAAAGGTAAGTTTATAAAATCTTTTAAAAAGTGCTCCCCTTGATTCCACAGTCCTGACGATCGCCCCCCCCCACTTCCTAGGGGAGTTGCCAACCCCTCCAGGATTACCCTGGAGTCTCCAGGAATTGAAGATTAATCTCCAGGACACTGCTGGGAGCAAAAAAAACTCAGGAGACAAATCATAGGAAGGGTTAAAAAAATTGTGATCAAAAAAAATTTTCTTTGAACACTTTTGTTTATTATTTATAAAAATATTGGACATGGGGAAAAAGGGTTGTTTCACTGACAGTCAAGAATCATCCAATCGGGTAACAAAGAGTCTATTTGCTTTCCTATTGGCAATGGGGCGGGGCATCACGAGGATGGACATGTTGGGCGACCAATGGCGGGAGGGTGGGGGCAGGACGGTTGGCGGCAGGAGGCCATGTGGTGTACAGCCAACCAGAGTTGGCAACCCACTAATACCACCAACCTCCCACCCCCCACCCCCAACCACCCCCCCTCTGGAACTTATCTGTGGACCACTGCTAGAGGCCTGAAATTCATTCCACTTGTGGGGCGAGCTGTCTCTGGAGAAGCGACTGGCAGCCCGCAGATGTAGATGAGGCCTGAGACCTAACTGAACGATGGCCTTGGGCTGTTTGGGCTCCTGAGCCACTCAGTCCCCCTCATTTCAGGGCCTCTCTCTCTCTCTCCTTTGACTGTCTTTAGGCAAAGTAAACAGATATGGAGCCCATTTCAATAGCAAATTGGAAGGTGTAGCTTTCAAGGAAATGCAGAATGAGAGTCAAAGGAGCAATGTGAACTGAAAAGCAATTTAAAAAAGTGACTTTGATTCCCAAAGCTTTCCACCACTTTCCTCACTGAATTCCTACCCCATTGAATGTGGAATCTAAGTCCCTTTCAGCCTCACCTGCAGCTATTTCAACACCAGTCATGTTCTTTTAACATTCAGTACAAACCCTGTTTGACTCCTGTCAGCGATAGTAAAATTTAATCCCTTATTCTGAATGCTTCAACGGCCACACAGTCTCATGACAGATGTTCCAAATTAGGACACTATTTGCCTCACAAAGTGCCATTAATAGCAGCTGGATTGCGAACAGTCATGTGAGGTTTTGTATTGTTCACATTTGAATGAACTGAAACCATTTTACCAACACGAGCTGAGTTTGTCACAGAATAGGATTTGACAAAAAACATTTCACTTACAATGTGTGTAAAGGGCTCCCTCCTCATGTCCCCTCTCCAATTCGCTATCCCCCTCTCTTTCTCTATCCCCCCATCTCTCTCTCTCTCTCCCTCTCTCTGTAGTCCCCGTCTCTCTCTCTCTCTAGTCCCCCTGTCTCTCTCTGTCTGTCTCTGTCTCTCCCTCCCTTTGTCTCTCCCTCCCTTTGTCTCTCCCTCCCTCGTCTCTCTCTCCCTCCGCCTCTCTATGTCTCTCTCTCTCCCTGTCTCTCTCCCTCTCCCTGTCTCTCCCCTCTCCCTATATCTCTCTCTCTCTCTCTCTCTACACCTCTACCTCTCTCTCTCTGTTTCTCCGTCTCTGTCTCCCTGTCTCTCTAAGTCTCCCTGTCTCTCTCTCACTCCCTCTCTATCCCCCATCTCTCTCTCTTCTCTGTGTGTCTCTCTCTCGATCCCTTCATTTCTCCGTCTCTCTCTCTCTCTCTTCTCTGTGTGTCTCTCTTCTCACTTCCTCTCTCTCTATCCCCCCGTCTCTCTCTAATCTCTTCTGTGTGTGTGTGCGTGTGTGTCTCTCCCTCCCTCTCCCTCTCTCTCTCTCTCTGTATGTGTCTGTCACTCAGTCTTTCTGTAAACCTGCCCTAGCCTCTATTTCTCCTCCTTCTGACACACACCCACTCTCGTTGTATCCCCTGTCAGATGAGCTTGTATGTCTCTCTCCCTGGATCTGTCTGTGTCTGGAGGTGTTTTCCCTCAGACTCTCACGTCATTCCTGATCTTGTTTTGCCATTTTATTACTGCTTTTCAGTCTGCTTTAACTCTCATTCTGTGTTGCCTTGGAAGCTACAACTTCTAATTTGCTATTTAAATTGGCTCTCTATCTGCTTACTTCACCTAAGGCAGCCACAGTATGGGAGACTGAGTGAAGCAGAACCTTTGTGTGTGCCCAGACTCGGAGGTGAAAGGAGATTCAAGCTGTGTGGGTCAGCACCAGGTAGTGAGGGGAATTGTTTTCTCAATAGAGAAGAACTTTAAAATTAATTTTTAAAAAATCATAAACTAATAATTTGTTTTATTATAATCAAATTTTATAAATGTTTCAACTAAATAGGTTGGAAAGGACCAGAGGTCACTTTTACAACAACAACTTGCATTTATATAGCACCTTTAACGTAGTAAAACGTCCCACGGTGCTTCACAGGAGCGATTATCAAACAAAATTTGACACCGAAACACATAAGGAGATATTAGGACAGGTGACCAAAAGCTCGGTCAAAGAGGTAGGTTTTAAGGAGCGTCTTAAAGGAGGAGAGAGAGGTAGAGAGGTTGAGGGAGGGAATTCCAGAGCTTAGGGTCTAGACAGCTGAAGGCACGGTCACCAATGGTGGAGCGAAGGGAGTGGGGATGCACAAGAGGTCAGAATTGGAGGAGTGCAGAGACCTCGGAGGGTTGTAGGGCTGGAGGAGGTTACAGAGATAGGGAGGGGCGAGGACATGGAGGGATTTAAACAGGAGGGTGAGGATTTTTAAATCGAGGCGTTGTCGGACCGGGAGCCAATGTAGGTCAGCGAGCACAGGGGGTGATGGGTGAACGGGACTTGGTGCGAGTTAGGATACGGGCAGCAGAGTTTGGAACGAGCTCAAGTTTATAGAGGGTGGAAGATGAGAGGCCGACCAGGAGAACATTGGAATAGCCGAGTCTGGAGGAAACAAAGGCATGAATGAGGGTTTCAGCAGCAGGTGAGGTGAGTCAGGGGTGGAGACGGGCGATGTTATGGAGGTGGAAGTAGGCAGTCTAGGTGATGGAGCGGACATTGGTTTGAAAGTTCAGCTCAGGGTCGAATAGGACTCCAGACGGTATGATCGTAGGAAACTTTGCTCTTTCCAGGGAAATCAGCACTCCTGGCCTGTACTGATCGAAAGAACGGCTGTAATTATTTTTGAAGTGTCTTGGGTAAATACAGCTCAGGGAGTCTGGTGAACTTTTATCAGTACACTTTGCTTGAGAACCTAATAATGTATACAGGCGATGTTAAGTAAATGTGTTCTATTTAGAGATAAGCGGTGTAAAGGTGTGCGAAGTGCAAGGCAGCGGTTCAATGGGGGGGGAGGGCGACTCCGCAGGGAATAGAATTTCGTCAGGCACAGAGGTTCGCGAGGTGCAAACCGGAGTGAGAGACAGGGCTATCAGTCTGGGACTGGGGCTCGAACCCACAACTTTCTGACTCAGAGGCCGCTTTACATCGTGTGGTCCCGCCCCACCAAATCAATGCTCCGCCTGTTTATCTCCATTTGTCCATTTAGTGCAGAGCAAATTTGCTTAACATTGAATACACATCTCAATTTCTCGAGCAAAGAGATTCTGATAAAAAGTCCATCTACTCATTGAGCCCTGAGGTGTGGCATAAATTATATGCTAGGGTACGGTAGCATAGTGGTTATGTTACTGGACTAGTAATCTAGAGGCCTGGACTAAAATCCGGAGTCATGAGTTCAAATCCCGCCACGGCAGCTGGGGAATTTAAATTCAATTAATTAAATAAAAAATCTGGAATTAAAATACCAGTATCAGTAATGGTGGCCATGAAACTACCAGATTGTCGTAAAAACCCATCTGGTTCACGAATGTCATTCAGGGAAGGAAGCCTGCCGCCCTTACCCGGTTTGGCCTACATGTGACTCCAGACCCACAGCAATGTGGTTGATTCTTAATTGCCCTCTGAAATGCCCTAGCAAGCCACTCAGTTGTAAAATCTTGCTACGAAAAGTCATAATAAGAATAAAACCGGACGGACCACGAGGCACCGGACACGACAACGGCAAACCAAGCCCAGTCGACCCTGCAAGGTCCTCCTTACGAACAGCTGGGGACTTGTGCCAAAATTGGGAGAGCTGTCCCACAGACGAGTCAAGCAACAGCCTGACATAGCCATACTCACAGAATCATACCTTTCAGCCAACGTCCCAGACTCTTCCATCACCTGGGTATGTCCTGTCCCACCGGCAGGACAGACCCACCAGAGGTGGCGGTACAGTGATATACAGTCAGGAGGGAGTGGCCCTGGGAGTCCTCAACATTGACTCCGGATCTCATGGCATCAGGTCAAACATGGGCAAGGAAACCTCCTGCTGATTACCACCTACTGCCCTCCCTCAGCTGATGAATCAGTCTTCCTCCATGTTGAACACCACTTGGAGGAAGCACTGAGGGTAGCAAGGGCACAGAATGTACTCTGGGTGGGGGACTTCAATGTCCATCACCAAGAGTGGCTCGGTAGCACCACGACTGAACAAGCTGGCCGAGTCCTGAAGGACATAGCTGCCAGACTGGGCCTGCGGCAGGTGGTGAGCGAACCAACACGAGGGAAAAACTTACCTGACCTCGTCCTCACCAATCTACCTGTCGCAATTGCATCTGTCCATGACAGTATTGGTAGGAATGATCCACCGCACAGATCCTCGTGGAGATGAAGTCCCGTCTTGGCACTGAGGACACCATCCAACGTGTTGTGTGGCACTACCACCATGCTAAATGGGATAGATTCAGAATGGATCTAGCAGCTCAAAACTGGGCATCCAGGAGGCGCTGTGGGCCATCAGCAGCAGAATTGTATTCCAGCAAAATCTGTAACCTCATGGCCCGGCATATTCCTCACTCGACCATTACCAACAAGCCAGGGGATCAACCATGGTTCAATGAGGAGTGTAGAAGAGCATGCCAGGAGCAGCACCAGGCATACCTAAAAATGAGGTGCCAACCTGGTGAAGCTACAACTCAGGACTACATGCGTGCTAAACAGCGGAAGCAACGTGCTATAGACAGAGCTAAGCGATTCCACAACCAACGGATCAGATCAAAGCTCTGCAGTCCTGCCACATCCAGTCGTGAATGGTGGTGGACAAATAAACAACTAACGGGAGGAGGAGGCTCTGTTAAACATCCCCATCCTCAATGATGGCGGACTCCAGCACGTGAGTGCAAAAGACAAGGCTGAAGCGTTTGCAACCATCTTCAGCCAGAAGTGCCGAGTGGATGATCCATCTCGGCCTCCTCCCAATATCCCCACCATCACAGAAGCCAGTCTTCAGCCAATTCGATTCACTCCACGTGATATCAAGAAACGGCTGAGTGCACTGGATACAGCAAAAGCTATGTAGCAAGCTGTTCCAATACAGCTACAACACTGGCATCTACCCGACAATGTGGAAAATTGCCCAGGTATGTCCTGTCCACAAAAAGCAGGACAAATCCAATCCGGCCAATTACCGCCCCATCAGTCTACTCTCGATCATCAGCAAAGTGATGGAAGGTGTCGTCGACAGTGCTATCAAGCGGCACTTACTCACCAACAACCTGCTCACCGATGCTCAGTTTGGGTTCCGCCAGGACCACTCGGCTCCAGACCTCATTACAGCCTTGGTCCAAACATGGACAAAAGAGCTGAATTCCAGAGGTGAGGTGAGAGTGACTGCCCTTGACATCAAGGCAGCATTTGACTGAGTGTGGCACCAAGGAGCCCTAGTAAAATTGAAGTCAATGGGAATCAGGGGGAAAACTCTCCAGTGGCTGGAGTCATACCTAGTAAAAAGGAAGATGGTAGTGGTTGTTGGAGGCCAATCATCTCAGCCCCAGGACATTGCTGCAGGTGTTCCTCAAGGCAGTGTCCTAGGCCCAACCATCTTCAGCTGCTTCATCAATGACCTTCCCTCCACCATAAGGTCAGAAATGGGGATGTTCGCTGATGATTGCACAGTGTTCAGTTCCATTCGCAACCCCTCAGATAATGAAGCAGTCCGAGCCCACATACAGCAAGACCTGGATAACATCCAGGCTTGGGCTCATAAGTGGCATTCGTGCCAGACAAGTGCCAGGCAATGACCATCTCCAACAAGAGAGAGTTTAACCACCTCCCCTTGACATTCAACGGCATTACCATCGCCGAATTCCCCACCATCAACATCCTGGGGGTCACCATTGACCAGAAACGTAACTGGACCAGCCATATAAATACTGTGGCTACGAGAGCAGGTCAGAGGCTGGGTATTCTGCGGCGAGTGACTCACCTCCTGACTCCCCAAAGCTTTTCCCCCATGTACAAGGCACAAGTCAGGAGTGTGATGGAATACTCTCCACTTGCCTGGATGAGTGCAACTCCAACAACACTCAAGAAGCTCGACACCATCCAAGATAAAGCAGCCCGCTTGATTGGCACCCCATCCACCACCCTAAACATTCACTCCCTTCACCACCGGCGCACTGTGGCTGCAGTGTGTACCATCCACAGGATCACTGCAGCAACTCGCCAAGGCTTCTTCGACAGCACCTCCCAAACCCGCGACCTCTACCACCTAGAAGGACAAGAGCAGCAGGCACATGGGAACAACACCACCTGCACGTTCCCCTCCAAGCCGCACACCATCCTGACTTGGAAATATATCGCCGTTCCTTCATCGTCGCTGAGTCAAAATCTGGAACTCCCTTCCTAACAGCAATGTGGGAGAACCGTCACCACACGGACTGCAGCGGTTCAAGAAGGCGGCTCACCACCACCTTCTCAAGGACAATTAGGGATGGGCAATAAATGCTGGCCTCGCCAGCGATGCCCACATCCCATGAACGAAAAAAAAATACAGAAATCCGCAGTGAAAGAAAGGTTTTAATTTATACAGCGCCTTTCACAACCTCAGAACGTCCCAAAGTGATGTACAGGCAATGAAATATTTTTGAAGTGTAGTCACTGTTGTAGGAAACACGGCAGCCAATTTGTGCACAGCAAGGTCCCACAAACAGCACATGATAATGACCAGATAATCTGTTCTGGTGATGCTGGTTGCTTAAACCCTCAACTTTCTACCTCAGAGATGAACCGAGCTGACACCTTATTAGTGAAACGTTCTCTTCACACATCCTCCAGCGATCTCCGTTCCTTTGGGTCAGTGTAACGCGATTGTATCGCTCAATCTACACTGTTTGGTTTTAACTCTGCTTTATCCTAAGCTGGCACTGCCAGTTCAGCACTGAGGGAGTGCAGCACTGGCAGAGGTGCCATCTTTCGGGACGAGATTTCAGATCCAGGTCCCGTCTGCTTGTTCAGGCGGTCATTAATTGCCCCGGCGACATTTCTCCAAGGGGGAGGAGTCTAAAATTCCTCTCCCCCCTCCCAAAAACAGATTAACTGGTTCTTCATTTTATTTGCCATGTGATTTTGGCTGCTTTTACTGCATCACAACTCAAAATATAACCTTCTCGTCAACAGTCCCGTGCTTTATGAAGTTTGTTACCCCTAGGCTCAACTATTGCAATGCTTTCCTGGCCGGCCTCCCATCTTCCACCCTCCATAAACTTGAGCTCATCCAAAACTCCAAGTCAACTGCCAGGCAATGACCATCTCCAACAAGAGAGAGTCTAACCACCTCCCCTTGACATTCAATGACATTACCATCGCCGAATCCCCCACCATCAACATCCTGGGGGTCAACATTGACCGGAAACTTAACTGGACCAGCCATATAAACACTGTGGCTACAAGAGCAGGTCAGAGGCTGGGTATTCTGCGGCAAGTGACTCACCTCCTGACTCCCCAAAGCCTTTCCACCATCTACAAGACACAAGTCAGGAGTGTGATGGAATACTCTCCACTTGCCTGGATGAGTGCAGCTCCAACAACACTCAAGAAGCTCGACACCATCAGGACAAAGCAGCCCGCTTGATTGGCACCCCATCCACCACCCTAAACATTCACTCCCTTCACCACCGGCGCACTGTGGCTGCAGTGTGTACCATCCACAGGATGCACTGCAGCAACTCACCAAGGCTTCTTCGACAGCACCTCCCAAACCCGCGACCTCTACCACCTAGAAGGACAAGAGCAGCAGGCACATGGGAACAACACCACCTGCACGTTCCCCTCCAAGTCACACACCATCCCGACTTGGAAATATATCGCCGTTCCTTCATCGTCGCTGGGTCAAAATCCTGGAACTCCCTTCCTAACAGCACTGTGGGAGAACCGTCACCACACGGACTGCAGCGGTTCAAGAAGGCGGCTCACCACCACCTTCTCAAGGGCAATTAGGGATGGGTAATAAATGCTGGCCTTGCCAGCGATGCCCATATCTCATGAACGAATTTTTTAAAACCCTGCCGCCCGTATCCTAACTCGCACCAAGTCCCGTTCACCCATCACCCACTGTGCTCGCTGACCTACACTGGATCCTGGTCTGGCAATGCCTCGATTTTAAAATTCTCACCTTCATGTTCAAGTTCCTCCAAGGCCTCGCCCCTCACTATTTCTGTAACCTCCTCCAGCCCTACAACCCTCCGAGATCTCTGGCCTCCACAGCAATTCTCCAATTCTGGCCTCTTGCCCATTCCCGATTTTCATCGCCTCATCATTGGCGGCCGTGCCTTCAGGAACTCCCTCCCTAAACCTCTCTACCTCTCTCTCCTCCTTTAAGACGCTCCTTAAAACCTACCTCTTTGACCAAGCTTTTGGTCACCTGTCCTAATATCTCCTTATGTGGCTCAGTGTCAAATTTTGTTTGATAATCGCTCCTGTGAAGCACCTTGGGACATTTTACTACGTTAAAGACACTATATAAATACAAGTTGTTGTTGTCGTTGTTTGTTCCATGTCCTCTAGAATAACGGGAAGGAATATCCTGAGCTTACTGCTGTGATGACATGTTACGCCCCTGTGGTTAGACGAGAGGAGATGCTGGATACAATTAGCCTGCTGTCGCTCGTGGTTTGCGTTCCCACATGAAGACTGGTCACTTGAGTAAGGGGCTCGTTGGCTAGCCTTATCCCAGCAAGAGGGGAGGGAAGAGCGGGTGGGGGAGGGGAGGAGAATCTGGCAGTTTTGCTTTTGTCTGGTAACAAGAAGGCTTCTGCATGTCTCCCCCTCCTCTGACTCTTCCTGTACACAGTAAATCTGGGCTGTACTGTAGGACTGGCAGTACTGAGGGAGTGCTGCATTGTCAGAGGGTCAGTACTGAGGGAGCGCTGCACTGTCGGAGGGTCAGTACTGAGGGATTGCTGCACTGTCGGAGGGTCAGTACTGAGGGAGCGCTGCACTGTCGGAGGGTCAGTACTGAGGGAGCGCTGCACTGTCGGAGGGTCAGTACTGAGGGAGCGCTGCACTGTCGGAGGGTCAGTACTGAGGGAGTGCTGCACTGTCGGAGGTGCCATCTTTTGGATGAGATGTTAAACCGAGGCCTCGTCTGTCCTCTCAGGTGGATGTAAAATAGCTCATTGCCACTATTTGGAAGAAGAGCAGGGGAGTTCTCCCCGGTGTCCTGGGGCAAATATTTATCCCTCAACCGACATCACTAAAAACAGATGATCTGGTCATTATCACATTGCTATTTGTGGGATCTTGCTGTGCGCAAATTGGCTGCTGTGTTTCCTACATTACAACAGTGACTACACTTAAAAAAAAAACACTTAATTGGCTGTGAAGCACTTTGAGACATCCTGAGGATGTGAAAAACGCTATATAAATGCAAGTTCTTTCTTTTCAGTTGGGCCATCAATCGGGGTCCATCCAACAACCTCTTAGGTCGCACAACTACTTTCAAAAAATATATATTTGTACTCGGGGTGTGGGTGATGCTGGCAAGGCCGCGGTTCTCTATCGTTGGGCTGAACTGTCTCGGCAGGACCCCTCAGAGGCATTAAGAGTCAAACAGATGGTGAAGGTGTGGAGTGGCAGGGAGTTAACACCAAGTGGTCGGACTCCCTTCCCTGAAGGATGTCAGCGAAACAGTTCGGTTTTTAACGGCAATCTCCGCCAGTCCACAATTTACCAGCGCTATTAAACTCAATTTCACGGCTTAGGTTTTTGAACTCATGCAGAGTGAATTTATAGGAACAGGAGGAGGCCATTCAGCCCCTCGAGGCTGTTCTGCCTTTCAATTAGATCATGGCTGAACTGTGTCTTAACTCCATTTACCCGCCTTGGTTCCGTAACCCTTATTACCCTTACCCAATCATCTTCAGCTCCTTCATCAATGATCTTCCCTCCATCATAATGTCAGAAATGGGGATGTTCGCTGATGATTGCACAGTTACATTCGCAACCCCTCAAATAATGAAGCAGTCCATGCCCGCATGCAGCAAGACCTGGACAACATCCAGGCTTGGGCTGATAAGTGGTAAGTAACATTCGTGCCAGACAAATGCTAGGCAATGACCATCTCCAAGAAGAGAGAGTCTAACCACCTCCCCATGACATTAAACGGCATTACCATCGCCGAATCCCCCACAATCAACATCCTGGGGGTCATTCACTCCCTTCAGCACTGGCGCACAGTGGCTGCAGTGTGTACCATCTACAGGATGCACTGCAGCAACTCACCAAGGCATCGTCGACAGCAACTCCCAAACCCGCGACCTCTACCACCTAGAAGGACAAGGGCAGCAGGCGAATGGGAACAACACCACCTGCACGTTCCCCTCCAAGTCACACACCATCCTGACTTGGAAATATATCGCCGTTCCTTCATCGTTGCTGGGTCAAAATCCTGGAACTCCCTTCCTAACAGCACTGTGGGAGAACCTTCACCACACGGACTGCAGCGGTTCAAGAAGGCGGCTCACCACCACCTTCTCAAGGGCAATTAGGGATGGGCAGTAAATGCTGGCCTTGCCAGCGACGCCCACATCCCATGAATGAATAATAAAAAAAACTAAAATCTATCAATCTCAGTTTTGAAATTTTCAATTGACCCCCAGCCTCAACAGATTTTTGGGGGAGGGAGTTCCAGATTTCCACTCCCCTTTGTGTGAAGAAGTGCTTCCTGACATCACCCCTGAACGGCCTAGCTCTAATTTTAAGATTATGCCCCCTTGTTCTGGACTCCCCCACCAGAGGAAATAGTTTCTCTCTCTCTACTCTATTAAATCCTTTAATCATCTTAAACACCTCAATTTGATCACCCTTTAATCTTCTATACTCGAGGGAATACAAACCTCATCTATGCAACCTGTCCTCATAATTTAACCTTCGAGTCAACCGCTTGGGTCTTTGAACTCATGCCAGTGTGAGTTCCCGCGGGAAAAGTCTGCTGGAATTTGGGCGGGAGATCCAGGGAAATTCGCTCCCTGTGATCTCCAATTGCTCGGTAACCAATGGAACCATAGGCGACGGTCACAGAGCGATGTCCCTTCCAAAGAGGAAGAGCACCCGTCGGCTCCTGGGGAAAGGAAGTGTCTGATCTTAGGGGTTGCCAACTCTGGTTGGACGTATTCCTGGAGGTTTCATCACATGACCTCCCACCTCCACCCGCACCCCACACGCTTCCGCCATTGGTCGCTCAACATGTCCATCCACGCGGCGCTCCGCTCCCCCCCACAATTCCCGCCATTGGTCACCCGACACGTCCATCCTCGCCTCGGTGCCTCACCTTCCACGGCCAATCGGCAGGTCTGAATAGACTCTTCATTAACCGATTGGATGATTCTTGACTGTCAGTCAAAACAGCCCCTTTCCCCCATCTCTAATATTTTGATAACTAGTCAACAAAGGTGTTCAAAGATAATTTTTTAAACACACAATGTTTTTTAATGCTCCAATGACTTTTCCCTGGGTTTCTTGCTCCCAGCAGTGTCCTGGAGATTAGTCCTTAGTTCCTGGAGATGCCAGGACAATCCTAGAGAGTTGGCAACTCTTTCCAATTCTCAGCCCTCTGGTTAGCCGAGGATGTGGAATCGCAGATCACAAAATGGAAACCCGGTCTTTAAGAGAAAAACCCGTCACTTGGGTTGGTTTGTTTGGTTAGGCCAGGCCTAGGTTAGAACAACAGCAACTTGCATTTATATTGCGCTTTTAATGTAGTAAAACGCCTCAAGGAGCTTCACAGGAGCGATTATCAAACAGAGTTTGAAACCAAGCCACATAAGGAGATATTAGGACAGGTGACTAAAAGCCTCTTAAAGAAGGAGAATTACATACACATAGAATTACATAGAAAGCACAGCTCGAAAACAGGCCATTCGGCCCAACTGGTCGATCCTGGCATTTATGCTCCTCACGAGCCTCCCCCTCGCTACTTCATCTCACTCTATCAGCATATTCTTCTATTCCTTTCTCCCTCATGTGTTTATCTGGCTTCCCCTTAAATGCATCTCTGCTATTCACCTCAACCAGTCCTTGTGGTAGCGAGTCCCATATTCTCACCACTCTCTGGGTAAAGATATAAAGAGAGAGAGGTAGAGAGGTGAAGAAGTTTAGGGAGAGAATCCCAGAAATTAGGGCCTAGGCGGCTGAAGGCACGGCCGCCAATGATGGGGTGAAGGAAATTGGGGATGTGCAAGAGGCCAGAAATGGAGGAACGCAGAGATCGCGGAGGATTATAGGACTGGAGGAAGTTACAGAGATAGAGAGGGGTGTAGGGCTGGAGGAGGTTACAGAGAGAGGGAGGGGTGTAGGGCTGGAGGAGGTTACAGAGAGAGGGAGGGGTGTAGGGCTGGAGGAGGTTACAGAGAGAGGGAGGGGTGTAGGGCTGGAGGAGGTTACAGACATAGAGAGGGGAGTAGGGCTGGAGGAGGTTACAGAGAGAGGGAGGGGTGTAGGGCTGGAGGAGGTTACAGAGAGAGGGAGGGGTGTAGGGCGGGAGGAGGTTACAGAGAGAGGGAGGGGTGTAGGGCTGGAGGAGGTTACAGAGAGAGGGAGGGGTGTAGGGCGGGAGGAGGTTACAGAGAGAGGGAGGGGTGTAGGGCGGGAGGAGGATACAGAGAGAGGGAGGGGTGTAGGGCTGGAGGAGGTTACAGAGATGGGGAGGGGTGTATAGCGGGAGGAGATTACAGAGAGAGGGAGGGGTGTAGGGCGGGAGGAGGTTACAGAGAGAGGGAGGGGTGTAGGGCTGGAGGAGGTTACAGAGATGGGATGGGGTGTATAGCGGGAGGAGATTACAGAGAGAGTGAAGGGTGTAGGGCTGGAGGATGTTACAGAGCGAGGGAGGGGTGTAGGGCTGGATGAGGTTACAGAGATGGTGAGGGGTGTAGGGCAGGAGGAGATTACAGAGCGAGGGAGGGGTGTAGGGCGGGAGGCGGTTACAGAGAGAGGGAGGGGTGTAGGGCGGGAGGAGATTACAGAGCGAGGGAGGGGTGTAGGGCTGGATGAGGTTACAGAGATGGTGAGGGGTGTAGGGCAGGAGGAGATTACAGAGCGAGGGAGGGGTGTAGGGCGGGAGGCGGTTACAGAGAGAGGGAGGGGTGTAGGGCGGGAGGAGATTACAGAGCGAGGGAGGGGTGTAGGGCTGGATGAGGTTACAGAGATGGTGAGGGGTGTAGGGCGGGAGGAGATTACAGAGAGAGGGAGGGGTGTAGGGCGGGAGGAGATTACAGAGAGAGGGAGGGGTGTAGGGCGGGAGGAGATTACAGAGAGGGAGGGGTGTAGGGCGGGAGGAGGTTACAGAGAGAGGGAGGGGTGTAGGGCGGGAGGAGATTACAGAGAGGGAGGGGTGTAGGGCGGGAGGAGGTTACAGAGAGAGGGAGGGGTGTAGGGCGGGAGGAGATTACAGAGAGGGAGGGGTGTAGGGCGGGAGGAGATTACAGAGAGGGAGGGGTGTAGGGCGGGAGGAGATTACAGAGAGGGAGGGGTGTAGGGCGGGAGGAGATTACAGAGAGAGGGAGGGGTGTAGGGCGGGAGGAGATTACAGAGAGGGAGGGGTGTAGGGCGGGAGGAGGTTACAGAGAGAGGGAGGGGTGTAGGGCGGGAGGAGATTACAGAGCGAGGGAGGGGTGTAGGGCGGGAGGAGATTACAGAGAGGGAGGGGTGTAGGGCGGGAGGATGTTACAGAGCGAGGGAGGGGTGTAGGGCTGGATGAGGTTACAGAGATGGTGAGGGGTGTAGGGCGGGAGGAGATTACAGAGAGAGGGAGGGGTGTAGGGCGGGAGGAGATTACAGAGAGAGGGAGGGGTGTCGGGCGGGAGGAGATTACAGAGAGAGGGAGGGGTGTAGGGCGGGAGGAGGTTACAGAGAGAGGGAGGGGTGTAGGGCGGGAGGAGGTTACAGAGAGAGGGAGGGGTGTAGGGCGGGAGGAGATTACAGAGAGGGAGGGGTGTAGGGCGGGAGGAGATTACAGAGAGGGAGGGGTGTAGGGCGGGAGGAGGTTACAGAGAGAGGGAGGGGTGTAGGGCGGGAGGAGGTTACAGAGAGAGGGAGGGGTGTAGGGCGGGAGGAGATTACAGAGAGGGAGGGGTGTAGGGCGGGAGGAGATTACAGAGAGGGAGGGGTGTAGGGCGGGAGGAGGTTACAGAGAGAGGGAGGGGTGTAGGGCGGGAGGAGGTTACAGAGAGAGGGAGGGGTGTAGGGCGGGAGGAGATTACAGAGAGAGGGAGGGGTGTAGGGCGGGAGGAGATTACAGAGAGAGGGAGGGGTGTAGGGCGGGAGGAGATTACAGAGAGGGAGGGGTGTAGGGCGGGAGGAGGTTACAGAGAGAGGGAGGGGTGTAGGGCGGGAGGAGATTACAGAGAGGGAGGGGTGTAGGGCGGGAGGAGATTACAGAGAGGGAGGGGTGTAGGGCGGGAGGAGATTACAGAGAGGGAGGGGTGTAGGGCGGGAGGAGATTACAGAGAGGGAGGGGTGTAGGGCGGGAGGAGATTACAGAGAGGGAGGGGTGTAGGGCGGGAGGAGATTACAGAGAGAGGGAGGGGTGTAGGGCGGGAGGAGGTTACAGAGATGGGGAGGGGTGTAGGGCGGGAGGAGATTACAGAGAGAGGGAGGGGTGTAGGGCGGGAGGAGATTACAGAGAGAGGGAGGGGTGTAGGGCGGGAGGAGATTACAGAGAGAGGGAGGGGTGTAGGGCGGGAGGAGATTACAGAGAGGGAGGGGTGTAGGGCGGGAGGAGGTTACAGAGAGAGGGAGGGGTGTAGGGCGGGAGGAGATTACAGAGAGGGAGGGGTGTAGGGCGGGAGGAGATTACAGAGAGAGGGAGGGGTGTAGGGCGGGAGGAGATTACAGAGAGAGGGAGGGGTGTAGGGCGGGAGGAGGTTACAGAGAGGGAGGGGTGTAGGGCGGGAGGAGATTACAGAGAGAGGGAGGGGTGTAGGGCGGGAGGAGGTTACAGAGAGAGGGAGGGGTGTAGGGCGGGAGGAGATTACAGAGAGGGAGGTCACCTTTGTCGACCAAGGGCACTGAGACTGTTTTGCCAACTCACAATTCTTTTGCATCTTAAAACGGTTTCAGCAGAGAGGAAAAGAAATGATCCATTTTGGAAACCAAGTCAGGATCTGTAGTGAGACACACAACACACACTAAATAAACACTTGATCCTCACCACAAGACACCTGGGATCAGGTCTCACTCTGACACTGCTTCTCCTGTCAGAAAGGGCACTCGGGTCAGTGTACGAGGTCAGAGCCGAGAAACGATACAGTGTAAGGGACACGGACACGGGTATGAAATAGGGGTTCACCTTCACCCCCCCCCCAACACATCTAAAGGGGCATCAAAATTAGACCCTTTCAAGTAAATTACTCACTGATATATACATACACATATTATATATAATATATGTACACATATATGTACATGCACATACATAACATTATATACATACACACATATACACTATACTTCCACATTACATCTACATATATACATGCACATGTTACACATGTACTTATATACACCATGTATATACTACACATGCATATATACATGGGATATATACATATATATTATATATACACATATGTGTACACACACTGTGTACATACACACACATCATATATATGCATATATATGCACATGCTATATATACACACGTGTATCCATACAAACACTATATGTATATACATGCTATATATACACACTATAAACATACACCATATACACACACACTCACACTATGTACACACAATATACATGTATATGTGCTGTATATGCACATATCTACACACACCATATATACAATATATAGACACAAACCATATGTACATACACTTTATACACACACTATATAGACACACTATATATACACGCATTGTTAAGTGTATACATATACACTACACACACATACACTATATATGTATATATACATTACATATATATTAAGTCGATATCTAATCCTATTGAATTGATTTGAACGGGCAGAAAAACAGCAGACTAAGGGTTAAAGAAGTTTTTTGAAGTTGAATATATGAAAGCATCAGGGCACTGAGAAGAGTCCCTTTCCCTCCTTACCATTCCCTCTCCTCTCCCCTTCCCTCTCCTCTCCTCTCTCCCTTTCCCCCTCCCTTTCCTCTCCCCCCTCTCCTTTACCTGTGGTG
Organism: Heptranchias perlo; assembly: GCF_035084215.1. Taxonomy (NCBI): domain Eukaryota; kingdom Metazoa; phylum Chordata; class Chondrichthyes; order Hexanchiformes; family Hexanchidae; genus Heptranchias; species Heptranchias perlo. The sequence goes on from NC_090329.1 coordinate 22,806,833, forward strand.
GTGAGGACGGTGGCGGCGAAGAAGAGAGACGAGGTGAAGTCCCAGTTCCATTTCCCTGTGGCGTTGTTCAGCACCGAAACTCCGTAATTGTTAGCCTCCAGGACCCGGGAGAGGAAGCGCTCCAGGGTGTCCTCGGCCAGGCACGGGTTGTCCTGCAGGAACTGGCTCTTGAGCTCCTTCAGGTCCCGGCGCAGGTTGTCCTCGTAAGGCAGCTCCACCGAGGAGAAGACCAGGGCGCCGAAGCTCAGGTAGAGCAAGTAGGCGAGAGCCAGGAAGGTGAAGTACCAGGTGGACCTGTTCTTCTGCATCAAGCGGACGCAACAGTTGGTGGTGCCCAAAGACTGTAACATCTCGCCACCTGCCCGGAACCAGCCCAGGAGAGGAACGGACAAATCTGTTCGTGGGAGGCAAGCTCTAGGCTGGTCTGTGGTCCTACTAATGTTGCTCTAGGCTGGTCTGTAGAGTTACCAGTGTTGCTCTAGGCTGGTCTGTAGAGTTACCAGTGTTGCTCTAGGCTGGTCTGTAGAGTTACCAGTGTTGCTCTAGGCTGGTCTGTAGAGTTACCAGTGTTGCTCTAGGCTGGTCTGTAGAGTTACCAGTGTTGCTCTAGGCTGGTCTGTAGAGTTACCAGTGTTGCTCTAGGCTGGTCTGTAGAGTTACCAGTGTTGCTCTAGGCTGGTCTGTAGAGTTACCAGTGTTGCTCTAGGCTGGTCTGTAGAGTTACCAATGTTGCTCTAGGCTGGTCTGTAGAGTTACCAGTGTTGCTCTAGGCTGGTCTGTAGAGTTATCAACGTTACTGTAGGCTGGTCTGTAGAGTTACCAGTGTTGCTCTAGGCTGGTCTGTAGAGTTACCAGTGTTACTCTAGGCTGGTCTGTAGAGTTACCAATGTTGCTCTAGGCTGGTCTGTAGAGTTACCAATGTTGCTCTAGGCTGGTCTGTAGAGCTACCAGTGTTGCTCCAGGCTGGTGGCTGGTCTGAACCTACCAATTGATTTATCTCCCTCCTTCCGCATCTGAGACCAGAGGATGTGGCAGCCGCTTCTGACGTCTTCAGGTAAACAGAAACCATGAGCATGAAACCAATAAGGTGCGAACATGACACACATTCTATTCTACTCTCCACCCCCTTCCGTCAATGCTCCATTCATTTGAACTTCACGCCTGGGAGGTATCTGAATTCAAAAATTCAGACTTGTAGGAATTCCTCCTCCCCCCACTCTTCCTCCTCCAAATTTTAAGCTAATTTCAGCTTTCCATTACGCGTTGCCCCTAAAAAAGCCACTGGTGTCCACAGCTCTCTGTGGCTCGGAACAGATGCTAAACGAATATTTTTTTTCAGACACCCAACCCCCCTCACTTATTATAATTTTTCTGAACTGGTTATTTAAGAGTCAGAGAGGAACCAAAACCCCAATTTGAGAATCAGAGAGGATTTGAGGGTTATTTTTCAAGTCCTCAATTTGAATGGCGAGGTTTCAGCCACGGTAGAATGACTCTGCTTTGCCTTCAAAGCGTTCGGCTTAACCTACTTTTGTTTCTCTTTGATGCTGCCGATGGGAGGGTGAAAGTCATTGGAAAATGATTGTCACCGTGGAAATGCTGACTTAGATTCAGTTGGCAGGAAATACGAGTCAGATTATAATGTGTGTTTCCACCAGCTTTACATCTCTGACACTGGACTATGGACAGGCAAATGAGTTCTTCAGGGAAGGAAGCATATATTGTGTTATTATACGTGTGTATATGATGTGTGTGTATATAATGTGCGTTTTTATATGCGTGTGCATATATGTGTGTGTATATAATGTGTGTATGTGTATATATAATATATACATATGTATACATGTACACACAACATATGTATATATGCTGCATGTTTACATGTATGCATGATATATGTGTATATAATATATATATATGAATATGTATTTGACATATGTATATGTGATGTGTGTTTATATATGTATATATGATGTGGGTTTATGTAAGTATGATGTGCATATATATGTTCATATGAGGTGTATATATATATATGTGTGTGTGTCTATAAACGTTGTATGTATATGGTGCAAGTCTGCATATATGTATATATGATGTGTATATAGGATATATATATGTATCTATGGTGTGAGTGCATATATGACATGTATATATGATGTATTTGTATACACATACAACGTGTGGGCATATATAGTGTGTGTATATATATTGCGTGTGCATGTACTTATATATGTATATATTATATACGGTGCATGTGTGTATATAATGCGTGTGTACATGTGTATATATTATATATGTGTGTATATGAGTATATATAGTGCGTTATAATATGTGAGCACGTATTTTTATGTATGTGTGTACATATATGTATAGCATGTGTGTATATATGTGTGTATATGTATATGGAGTGTGTATATATAGTGTGTATATATAATATGTATATGTATTTATCAGTGAGTAATTTACTTGAAAGGGTCTAATTTTGATGCCCCTTTAGATGTGTTGGGGGGGGGGTGAAGGTGAACCCCTATTTCATACCCGTGTCCGTGTCCCTTACACTGTATCGTTTCTCGGCTCTGACCTCGTACACTGACCCGAGTGCCCTTTCTGACAGGAGAAGCAGTGTCAGAGTGAGACCTGATCCCAGGTGTCTTGTGGTGAGGATCAAGTGTTTATTTAGTGTGTGTTGTGTGTCTCACTACAGATCCTGACTTGGTTTCCAAAATGGATCATTTCTTTTCCTCTCTGCTGAAACCGTTTTAAGATGCAAAAGAATTGTGAGTTGGCAAAACAGTCTCAGTGCCCTTGGTCGACAAAGGTGACCTCCCTCTCTGTAATCTCCTCCCGCCCTACACCCCTCCCTCTCTGTAATCTCCTCCCGCCCTACACCCCTCCCTCTCTCTGTAATCTCCTCCCGCCCTACACCCCTCCCTCTCTCTGTAATCTCCTCCCGCCCTACACCCCTCCCTCTCTCTGTAATCTCCTCCCGCCCTACACTCCTCCCTCTCTCTGTAATCTCCTCCCGCCCTACACCCCTCCCTCTCTCTGTAATCTCCTCCCGCCCTACACCCCTCCCTCTCTCTGTAATCTCCTCCCGCCCTACACCCCTCCCTCTCTCTGTAATCTCCTCCCGCCCTACACCCCTCCCTCTCTGTAACCTCCTCCCGCCCTACACCCCTCCCTCTCTCTGTAATCTCCTCCCGCCTTACACCCCTCCCTCTCTCTGTAATCTCCTCCAGCCCTACACCCCTCCCTCTCTCTGTAACCTCCTCCCGCCCTACACCCCTCCCTCTCTGTAATCTCCTCCCGCCCTACACCCCTCCCTCTCTCTGTAACCTCCTCCCGCCCTACACCCCTCCCTCTCTCTGTAACCTCCTCCCGCCCTACACCCCTCCCTCTCTCTGTAATCTCCTCCCGCCCTACACCCCTCCCTCTCTGTAATCTCCTCCCGCCCTACACCCCTCCCTCTCTCTGTAATCTCCTCCCGCCCTACACCCCTCCCTCTCTCTGTAACCTCCTCCCGCCCTACACCCCTCCCTCTCTCTGTAACCTCCTCCCGCCCTACACCCCTCCCTCTCTCTGTAATCTCCTCCCGCCCTACACCCCTCCCTCTCTCTGTAACCTCCTCCCGCCCTACACCCCTCCCTCTCTCTATAATCTCCTCCCACCCTAGACCCCTCCCTCTCTCTGTAACCTCCTCCCGCCCTACACCCCTCCCTCTCTCTGTAATCTCCTCCCGCCCTACACCCCTCCCTCTCTCTGTAATCTCCTCCCGCCCTACACCCCTCCCTCTCTCTGTAACCTCCTCCCGCCCTACACCCCTCCCTCTCTCTGTAACCTCCTCCCGCCCTACACCCCTCCCTCTCTGTAATCTCCTCCCGCCCTACACCCCTCCCTCTCTCTGTAACCTCCTCCCGCTCTACACCCCTCCCTCTCTGTAATCTCCTCCCGCCCTACACCCCTCCCTCTCTGTAATCTCCTCCCGCCCTACACCCCTCCCTCTCTCTGTAATCTCCTCCCGCCCTACACCCCTCCCTCTCTCTGTAATCTCCTCCCGCCCTACACCCCTCCCTCTCTCTGTAATCTCCTCCCGCCCTACACCCCTCCCTCTCTCTGTAACCTCCTCCCGCCCTACACCCCTCCCTCTCTCTGTAACCTCCTCCCGCCCTACACCCCTCACCATCTCTGTAATCTCCTCCAGCCCTACACCCCTCCCTCTCTCTGTAATCTCCTCCCGCCCTACACCCCTCCCTCTCTGTAATCTCCTCCCGCCCTACACCCCTCCCTCTCTCTGTAACCTCCTCCCGCCCTACACCCCTCCCTCTCTCTGTAACCTCCTCCCGCCCTACACCCCTCACCATCTCTGTAATCTCCTCCAGCCCTACACCCCTCCCTCTCTCTGTAATCTCCTCCCGCCCTACACCCCTCCCTCTCTGTAATCTCCTCCCGCCCTACACCCCTCCCTCTCTCTGTAACCTCCTCCCGCCCTACACCCCTCACTCTCTGTAATCTCCTCCCGCCCTACACCCCTCCCTCTCTATAATCTCCTCCCGCCCTACACCCCTCCCTCTCTGTAATCTCCTCCCGCCCTACACCCCTCCCTCTCTGTAATCTCCTCCCGCCCTACACCCCTCCCTCTCTGTAATCTCCTCCCGCCCTACACCCCTCCCTCTCTCTGTAACCTCCTCCCGCCCTACACCCCTCCCTCTCTGTAATCTCCTCCCGCCCTACACCCCTCCCTCTCTCTGTAACCTCCTCCCACCCTACACCCCTCCCTCTCTCTGTAATCTCCTCCCGCCCTACACCCCTCCCTCTCTCTGTAACCTCTTCCCGCCCTACACCCCTCCCACTCTCTGTAACCTCCTCCCACCCTACACCCCTCCCTCTCTCTGTAACCTCCTCCCGCCCTACACCCCTCCCTCTCTCTGTAATCTCCTCCCGCCCTACACCCCTCCCTCTCTCTGTAATCTCCTCCCGCCCTACACCCCTCCCTCTCTCTGTAACCTCCTCCCGCCCTACACCCCTCCCTCTCTGTTATCTCCTCCCGCCCTACACCCCTCCCTCTCTCTGTAACCTCCTCCCGCCCTACACCCCTCCCTCTCTCTGTAATCTCCTCCCGCCCTACACCCCTCCCTCTCTCTGTAATCTCCTCCCGCCCTACACCCCTCCCTCTCTGTAATCTCCTCCCGCCCTACACCCCTCCCTCTCTCTGTAACCTCCTCCCGCCCTACACCCCTCCCTCTCTCTGTAACCTCCTCCAGCCCTACACCCCTCCCTCTCTCTGAAACCCCCTCCAGCCCTACACCCCTCCCTCTCTGTAACCTTCTCTAGCCCCACACCCCTCCCTGTCTCTGTAACCTCCTCCCACCCTATACCCCACCCTATCTAATGATGGGTATAGAGGGATATGGGCCAAGTGCAGGCAACTGGGACTAGCGTAGTGGTATAAACTGGGCGACATGGACATGTTGGGCCGAAGGGCCTGTTTCCATGTTGTAAACTTCTATGATTCTATGATTCTATCTCTGTAACCTCCTCCAGCCCCACACCCCTCCCTCTCTCTGTAACCTCCTCCAGCCCCACACCCCTCCCTCTCTCTGTAACCTCCTCCAGCCCCACACCCCTCCCTCTCTCTGTAACCTCCTCCAGCCCCACACCCCTCCCTATCTCTGTAACCTCCTCCAGCCCTACAACCCACCGAGATCTCTGCACTCCTCCAATTCCGGCCTCTTGCGCATCCCTAATTTTCATCGCTCCACCATTGGCGGCCGTTCCTTAGCTGCCTAGGCCCTAAGCCCTGGAATTCTCTCCATAAACCTCCCCGCCTCTCTCACCTCCAATAAGACACTCCTTAAAACTACCTCTTTTACCAAGCTTTTGGTCACCTGTCCTAATATCTCCTTATGTGGCTTGGTGTCAAATTTTGTTTGGTAATCGCTCCTGTGAAGCGCCTTGGGACGTTTTACTACATTAAAGGCGCTATATAAATGCAAGTTGTTGTTGACAGACAGGTTGTGGGGAATTTGGAACTATGAACAGTGTGCAGGATGCTCAAAGTAATCTCCGTCATTCACGTTGTTTCTCTTTGTTATTTTTTTGTGGGTGTTTCTGCTTTGACTTTTTTGTTTTATTGGCTGGCTGCTGGACACCTGATGGGGGAACTTTTACCTGTGGGTCCCCTTGAGGAGTTTCGCCAAAGGGAATGCTAAACTTTTATAAATCACTGGTTAGGCTGGAGTATTGTGTGCAATTCTGGGCACCACACTTTAGGAAGGATGTCAAGGCCTTGGAGAGGGTGCAGAGTAGATTTACCACAATGGTACCAGGGATGTGGGAGTTCAGTTACGTGGAGAGACTGGAGAAGCTGGGATTGTTCTCCTTAGAACAGAGAAGGTTAAGGGGAGATTTAATAGAGGTGTTCAAAATTATGAAGGGTTTTGATAGAGTAAATAAGGAGAAACTGTTTCCAGTGGCAGGAAGGTCAGTAACCAGAGGACACAGATTTAAGGTAATCGGCAAAAGATCCAGGGGGGAGATGAGGAGAAATTTTTTTACGCAGTGAGTTGTTATGATCTGGAATTCACTGCCTGAAAGGGTGGTGGAAGCAGATTCAATAATAACTTTCAAAAGGGAATTGGATAAATACTTGAACAGGAGAAATTTGCAGGGCTACGGGGAAAGAGCGGGGGGAGTGGGACTAATTGGATAGTTCTTTCAAAGAGCCGACACAGGCACGATGGGCCGAATGGTTTCCGGTTGTGCTGTATGATTCTTTGAATATGTCCCTGTGATCCTCCATGTGAATAAATGGAGGCAAAGTTATGGGGAGCCTGTGGAGCCTGTTTGTAAAACGTACCTCAGTGACTACATCGTCTGTCAAAAGTGTACATCGTCAAATACATCAAACACTGTGAAGATTTCAGTGACACGGGCCTGGAAATCACTGGTGTGGGTATTGCAAGAACATTCAATGCACTTCCTCTGTCCCTATTGTAACCATGGAAACCTGCTCATTTTAAACAGGTTATATTGCTGATTGAGTACTGGAGAGAAGAATTCAAAGCTAACTTGTTAAGTGTTTTTATGAAAATATCCAGGCCTCATTCTCTTAGATAGGGATCAGCCGATTTTATAAAACATGGGCGTAGAAATTCGACCGTGTCCAAAAGCGGGTGAGCAGGAAGTCGCAGGGGTCGATCCGAGTGCCTGAGGAGATAGGCCTGAGGAGCACCTAATATTGGGTCACAAGAGTCATTATCATTGAGCCGGCAAGTTGCAGGCACCTAATGGGCCGTCCCCCAGGCAGCTCACTGGTGAGGAGGCCACGAAGATCGCGCCATTATATCGTAACCGGGAGAGGGGGATGATTGGGAGAGGGGGCGATGGAGAGAGAGGGGGGCGATGGGGATAGAGGGCCCGATCGAGAGAGAGGGGGGTGATTGGGAGAGGGGGGCGATGGAGAGAGAGGGGGTGATTGGGAGAGGTGGGGCGATCGGTAGAGAGGGGAAGAGCGAGAGAGAGGGGCGATGGGGATAGAGGGCCCGATCGAGAGAGAGGGGGGTGATTGGGAGAGGGGGGCGATGGAGAGAGAGGGGGTGATTGGGAGAGGTGGGGCGATCGGTAGAGAGGGGATGATCGAGAGAGAGGGGCGATGGGGATAGAGGGCCTGATCGAGAGAGAGGGGGGTGATTGGGAGAGGGGGGCGATGGGGAGAGAGGGGGGCGATGGGGAGAGGGGGTGATGGGGAGAGAGGGGACGATCGAGAGAGGGGGGAAATCGGGAGGGAGGGGGCGATCAGGAGAGAGGGGGTGATCGGGAGGGAGTGGGGCGATCGGGAGAGGGGGCGATCGAGAGAGGGCGCGATCGGGAGAGGGGGCGATCGAGAGAGGGGACGATCGGGAGAGGGGGCGATCGGGAGAGGGGGCGATCGAGAGAGGGGGCGATGGGGAGAGGGGGTGATGGGGAGAGAGGGGACGATCGAGAGAGGGGGGAAATCGGGAGGGAGGGGGCGATCAGGAGAGAGGGGGTGATCGGGAGGGAGTGGGGCGATTGGGAGAGGGGGCGATCGAGAGATGGGGCGATCGGGAGAGGGGGCGATTGAGAGAGGGGACGATCGGGAGAGGGGGCGATCGAGAGAGGGGGCGATCGGGAGAGGGGGCGATCGGGAGAGGGGGCGATCGAGAGAGGGGGCGATCGGGAGAGGGGGCGATCAGGAGAGGGGGCGATCGGGAGAGGGGGCGATTGAGAGAGGGGGCGATCGGGAGAGGGGGCGATCGGGAGAGGGGGCGATCGGGAGAGGGGGAGATTGAGAGAGGGGGTGATTGGGAGAGGGGGTGATTGGGAGAGGGGGCGATCGGGAGAGGGGGCGATCGGGAGAGGGGGCGATCGGGAGAGGGGGAGATTGAGAGAGGGGGTGATTGGGAGAGGGGGCGATTGAGAGGGGGGAGAGAGGGGGCGATTGGGAGAGAGGAGGGGGCATTCGGGAGAGGGGGCGATTGGGAGAGGGGGCGATCGGGAGAGGGGGTGATTGGGAGAGGGGGCGATCGGGAGAGGGGGCGATCGGGAGAGGGGGCGATCGGGAGAGGGGGTGATTGGGAGAGGGGGCGATCGGGAGAGGGGGCGATCGGGAGAGGGGGCGATTGGGAGAGGGGGCGATCGGGAGAGGGGGTGATTGGGAGAGGGGGCGATCGGGAGAGGGGGTGATTGGGAGAGGGGGCGATCGGGAGAGGGGGTGATTGGGAGAGGGGGCGATCGGGAGAGGGGGCGATCGGGAGAGGGGGCGATTGGGAGAGGGGGCGATCGGGAGAGGGGGTGATTGGGAGAGGGGGCGATCGGGAGAGGGGGCGATCGGGAGAGGGAGTGATTGGGAGAGGGGGCGATCGGGAGAGGGGGTGATTGGGAGAGGGGGAAATTGAGAGAGGGGATGATTGGGAGAGGGGGTGATTGAGAGAGGGGGCGATTGAGAGGGGGGAGAGAGGGGGCGATTGGGAGAGAGGAGGGGGCATTCAGGAGAGGGGGCGATTGGGAGCGGGGTCAATCGGAAGAGAGGGGGTGATTGAGAGATTGGGGGCAATCGGGTGAGGGGGACTACTGGGAGAGAATTGGGGCGATTGGGGGGTGCAATTGAGGGAGGGGGTAATTGGGAGAGAGGGGACGATCGGGAGCGGGGCGTGATCGAGAGAGAGGGGCGATCGAAGTGGGGGCGATTGAGAGAGGGGGCGATCGAGGGAGAGGGTGATCGAGGGAGAGGGGCGTGATCGAGAGAGAGGGGCGATTGAGGTGGGGGGACTACCGGGAGAGAGGGCGTGACCGGGAGGAAGAAGGGTGATCGGGAGAGAGGGGCGCCATCAAGGGGGTGGGTTGTGATCGAGGAGCGGAGGCTGGCAGTGGCTCGCGTAGTTTGAAAAGTCGCAGACAGTTACCAGCCCCCGATCGCCTCCCCTCTTGTACACAGCGCCCCCCCCCCCCCTCACAAACACCCTGAGAAAGAAACGGAAAGAAAGAACTCACGACCCAAAGCACTTCAGCGCCAATTAATTTTTTCAAAATTGTAATGTAGGAAACACGGCAGCCAATTTGCGCACAGCAAGATCCCACAAACAGCAATGAGATAATGAGCAGATAATCTGTGTTAGTGTTGCTACACCATACATAGATATATACTTCACTTGTTTTTTCTTTATGGCCTTAGAAAGGAGATGTAATCTGTAAGAACTGGATCCAAGGTCTCTGTTAACAGAATCCCTGTTTACAAAACACATCAATTGGTATTTTAGGCCAGGCTGAGTCTGGCTCGTTCTGAAATGTTTATTTGTGTTAAATACGAACAAAGGCCCAGATTGATTGTAATCGATACTTTTCTCCTTGATGGTAATCCATGGTAATCCATGATGCATTTGATTCCAAATAAGTGACTGTTCCACAGAGAGTTGATCACAAATCACATCGATGTCCAGTGCTGTGAGTGTCGGAATCTGAACAGGATTGTCTTATATAAGAACATAAGAAATAGGAGCAGGAGTAGGCCAATCGGCCCCTCGAGCCTGCTCCGCCATTCAATAAGATCATGGCTGATCTGATCCTAACCTCAAATCTAAATTCATGTCCAATTTCCTGCCCGCTCCCCGTAACCCCTAATTCCCTTTACTTCTAGGAAACTGTCTATTTCTGTTTTAAATTTATTTAATGATGTAGCTTCCACAGCTTCCTGGGGCAGCAAATTCCACAGACCTACCACCCTCTGAGTGAAGAAGTTTCTCCTCATCTCAGTTTTGAAAGAGCAGCCCCTTATTCTAAGATTATGCCCCCTAGTTCTAGTTTCACCCATCCTTGGGAACATCCTCACCCCATCCACCCGATCAAGCCCCTTCACAATCTTATATGTTTCAATAAGATCGCCTCTCATTCTTCTGAACTCCAATGAGTAGAGCCCTAATCTATGTTAGTGACTGAAGTGATTTTACAACAACCTGCATTTATATAGCACCTTTAACATAGTAAAACATCCCAAGGCGCTTCACAGGTTCAACTATCAAAAAAAATTGACACGAGCCACAGGACACCTAGGACAGGTGAACTAAAGCTTAGTCAAAGAGGTAGGTTTTAAGGAGCATCTTAAAGGAGCAGAGAGAGGTGGAGAGGTTTAGGGAGGGAATTCCAGAGCTTCGGGTCTAAGCAGCTGAAGGCACGGCCGCCAATGGTGGGGCGAAGGAAATCGGGGATGCGCAAGAGGCCAGAATTGGAGGAGCACAGAGATCTCGGAGGGTTATAGGGTTGGAGGAGGTTACAGAGATAGGGATGGGAGAGGCCATGGAGGGATTTGAAAACAAGGATGAGAATTTTAAAATTGAAGCGTTGCTGGACCAGGATCATGAAGCGACAGGGCACATGATACTGATCATTGCCAGTGATTTGAATCATTTTAAACATTATTTGGTCATTTCAATGAAGACAGTCTTATCATTCTCAGAACAGTGAAATGTGTGCTGTCTTCCATAACTTTGTCTGACTTTGCACGTGCCCAGATCAGCTGTTACTGTTAACACTGTCTTCTTAAAGGTCAGCTGCAGTACAGCTAGTAGGAACATAGGAACAGGAGGAGGCCATTCAACCCCTCGAGACTGTTCCGCCATTCAGTTAGATCATGGCTGATCCGTAACTTAGTTCCATTTACCCGCCTTGGTTCCCTTACCCTTAATACACTTACCTCACAAATATCTATCAATCTCAGTTTTGAAATTTTCAATTGACCCCCAGTCTCAACAGCTTTTTGGGGAGAGAGTTCCAGATTTCCACTCCCCTTTGTGTGAAGAAGTGTTTCCTGACATCACCCCTGAACGGCCTAGCTCTAATTTTAAGATTATGCCCCCTTGTTCTGGACTCCCCCACCAGAGGAAATAGTTTCTCTCTATCTACCCTATCAAATCCTTTCATTATCTTCAACACCTCAATTAGATCACCCCTTAATCTTCTATACTCGAGGGAATACAAGCCTAGTCTATGCAACCTGTCCTCATAATTTAACCCTTTCAGCCCCGGTATCATTCATAGAACAAGGCTCTATCTACCGGTTCCAATTTGGGGCTGATTTTTGCGAGTCAGCTCTAAATGTTTAAGAGCTGGCGCAAATCTCACCAGGATGGCAATGTGCCAATATCTATTCTGTTCCATAGATTATGGAACAGTTCCTGCAGATTGGAGGGTGGCAAATGTAATCCCACTATTTAAAAAAGGAGGAAGAGAGAAAACAGGGAACTACAGACCGGTTAGCCTAACATCAATAGTAGGGAAAATGCTAGAGTCAATCATAAAGGATGTGATAACAGGACACTTAGAAAATATCAACGGGATTAGACAAAGTCAACATGGATTTATGAAAGGGAAATCATGTTTGACAAACCTACTGGAATTTTTTGAGGATGTAACTGGTAGAATAGATAAGGGAGAACCAGTGGATGTGGTGTATTTGGATTTTCAGAAGGCCTTTGATAAAGTCCCACATAAGAAGTTAGTGTGCAAAATTAAAGTACATGGGATTGGTGGTAATATACTGGCATGGATTGAAAATTGGGTAACAGTCAGGAAACAGAGAGTAGGAATAAATGGGTCTTTATCGGGGTTGCAGGCAGTGACTAGTGGGGTACCACAGGGATCAGTGCTTGGGCCCCAGCTATTCACAATATAGATCAATGATTTGGACGAGGGAACCAAACGTAATATTTCCAAGTTTGCTGACGACACAAAACTAGGTGGGATCGTGAGTTGTGAGGAGGATGCAAAGAGGCTTCAAGGCGATTTAGACAAGTTGAGTGAGTGGGCAAATACATGGCAGATGCATTATAATGTGGATAAATGTGAAGTTATCCACTTCGGAAGGAAAAACATAAAGACAGAATATTATTTAAATGGTGATAGATTGGGGAATGTTGATGTACAAAGGGACCTGGGTGTCCTTGTACACCAGTCACTGAAAGCAAACATGCAGGTGCAGCAAGCAGTTAGGAAGGCAAATGGTATGTTGTCCTTCATTGCAAGAGGATTTGAGTATAGGAGCAAGGATGTCTTACTGCAGTTATACAGGGCCTTGGTGAGACCACACCTGGAGTATTGTGTGCAGTTTTGGTCTCCTTATCTAAGAAAGGATATACTGGCCATAGAGGGAGTGCATCGAAGGTTCACCAGACTGATTCCTGGGATGGCAGGACTGTCATATGAGGAGAGATTGGGTTGACTCGGCCTGTATTCACTCGAGTTTAGAAAAATGAGAGGGGATCTCATTGAAACATATAAAATTCTGACAGGGCTAGACAGACTGGATGCAGGGAGGATGTTTCCCCTGGTTGGGGGGGTCTAGAACGAGGGGTCACAGTCTCAGGATAAGGGGTAGGACATTTAGGACTGAGATGAGGAGAAATTTCTTCACTCAGAGGGTGGTGAACCTGTGGAATTCTCTATCACAGAAAGCTGTGGAGGACAATTCACTGAATATATTTAAGAAGGAGCTAGATAGATTTCTAGACACAAAAGGCATTAAGGGGTCTGGGGAGAGAGCGGGAATATGGTATTGAGATAGAGGATCAGCCATGATCATAATGAATGGCGGAGCAGGCTCGAAGGGCCGAATGGCCTACTCCTGCTCCTATTTTCTATGTTTCTATGCCATTCACTGAGGGTGATTTTATACATTCAACCTTGTGTTCCTTCCCATTGAAGTCAATAGAACTGTAGGTGAAAGGATTCATTGGAATGTAGGAGCAGGAGGAGGACATTCAGCCCTTCGAGCCTGTTCTGCCATTCACTGAGATCATGGCTGATCTGTATCCTAACTCTATCCACTCACCTTGGCTCCATATCCCTCAATACCCTTGGCTAACAAAAATCTATCGATCTCACATTTAAAATTATTAATTGAGTTAGCATCTACTGCTTTTTGTGGAAGAGAGTTCCACACTTCTACCACCCTTTGTGTGAAGAAATGTTTCCTAACTTCTCTCCTGAATGGCCTGGCTCTGATTTTAAGATTATGTCCCCTTGTCCTAGACTCCCCCACCAGGGGAAAAAGTTTCTCTCTATCTACCTTATCAATTCCTTTCAAAATCCTAAAAACCTCAATTGAACCACTCCTTAACCTATATTTCAGGGAATACGAGCCTAGTTTATGTAATCTCTCCTCATAATCTAACCCTTGGAGCCCTGGACAATTAAGGGGGAGAATCAGGAGACAAAAATTCTTATGGGCTTTGGAAAGTCTCAAAAAGCACATCTCAACTCATTGGAAACCTTGGCCAAGGCTGAAGAGAGAGCGAGGACTAAGAATTAACGGGTGGAAATGAAAGGGAAGGAACTTATCTGACTAGACGAGCAGAACACTTCAATACCATCAGCCTGGTTATAAACATAGGTTCCAAAAGTGAAAGGAGAGCACATGTCACATTTAGAGATTCTCACCTGTTCTGGGCCTACAAGAGAATTCAGGCTAATTTATATTATGATAACGAAAGAATCTGCATTTATATAGCATCTTTCACAACCTCAGGATGCCCCAAAGCACTTCACAGCCAATGAAATACTTTCTTGAAGTGTAGTCACTGTTGCAATGTGGGAAACGCAGCAACCAATTTAGGCACAGCAAGATCCCACAAACAGCAATATGATACTGACCAGATAATCTGTTTCAGTGATGTCAGGGGCCATAAATATAAGATAGTCACTAATAAATCCAATGGGGAATTCAGGAGAAACTTCTTTACCCAGAGAGTGGTGAGAATGTGGAACTCGCTACCACAAGGAGTAGTTGAGGTGACTATCAGAGATGCATTTAAGGGGAAGCTGGATAAACACATGAGGGAGAAAGGAATAGAAGGAAATGAAGAGGGGTGGGAGGAGACTCGTGTGGAGCATAAACAGCAGCATGGACCAATGGCTTGTTTCTGTGCTGTAAATTCTATGTAATACTATGTAGTTGAAGGATAAATATAGCCCAGGAGAACAGGGAGAACTTGATGTTCCAGTTAGGGTTAAAACTTCCCCCTTTGATCTCACCTCCAGTCCATCAGAGTTAAAGAAAAAAACAAAGACTTGCATTTCTATAGCACCTTTCACAGCCTCAGAATGTCCCAAAGCACTTTACAGCCAGTGAAGTATTTTCGAAGTGTCACTGTCGTAATGTAGGAAACTCGGCAGCCAATTTGCGCACAGCAAGATCCCACAAACAGCAATGTGATAATGACCAGGTAATCTGTTTTAGTGATGTTAGTTGAGGGATAAATATTGGCCCCAGGACACCAGGGAGAACTCCCCTGCTCTTCTTTGAAATAGTGACCATGGAATCTTTTACCTCCACCTGAGAGGGCAGGCGGGGCCTCGGTTTAATGTCTCATCCGAAAGACGACACCTCTGACAGTGCAGCACTCCCTCAGTACTGCATTGGGAGTGTCAGCCTGAATTATGTGCTCAAGTCTCTGGAGTGGGACTTGAACCATGACCTCCCAACTCAGAGGCAAGAGAGTGACACCCGCTGACACGGCTGACAGATAACATTTTGTGCCGTTAAAGGTAAGGTTTATGAATTTGAGCTCCTGATGCAGAGCTTTGCATATTGGGAATTCTGGTGTTAGATTTTCATTCCACGGCATTCAGGAAGGTGAATTAGTGAACTGTATCTCTTGAGATCAATTAACGATGACTCAAGGTTTAACCTTTGTTCGTCCCCTAACTTTTCTAATTGCTCCTGACCTTTTCAGGCCCCAGTGACCTTGGCACAATGCCCAGGTTGAGAGACCGGGTGGAGGAGCCTGATTCTAGACCTCTGCTGTTAAATTTAGGCCATGATTGACTTGTCTTCCATTTCCCATTGATGGTGAAATGACTCACCCTCACTCCAGAGACTTAAGCCCATCATCCAGGCTGACACTCCCAGTGCAGTACTGAGGGAGTGCTGCACTGTCAGAGGTGCCGTCTTTTGGATAAGGTGAGGGGAGGAGAGAGAATCTGTCACATTTGCATTCATCTGGTAACATTTCTGCCTGTCTCAGTACCTCCTCCTCCTCTGACTCCTCCTGTACACTGTAAATTTGGGCTGTACTGTCGGAGGGCCAGTACTGAGGGAGCGCTGCAATGTCAGAGGTGCCGTCTTTCAGATGAGACATTGAACCGAGGCTCCGTCTGCCCACTCGGTTTGAGGTAAAAAATCCCATGGCCACTATTTTGAAGAAGAGCAGGGGGAGTTCTCCCCAGTGTCCTGGCCAATATTTATCCCTCAACCAACATCACTAAACACCGATTATCTGGATCATTATCACATTGCTGTTTGTGGGACCTTGCTGTGCCCAAATTGGCTGCCATGTTTCCTACATTACAACAGTGACTACACTTCAAAAGTAATTCATTGGTTGTAAAGTGCTTTGGAACGTCCTGAGGTTGTGAAAGGCGCTATATAAATGCAAGTTCTTTCTAACACTGAAATAGTTCAGTTACTTTTAAACGAGCAGAAAAGACTTTTGAAAGCAAAGACTGTGAATCTAAGACAGGAATCTGAGTGGGTGATTTATGATGCTGTAACCACCTGAGGAATTTCAGAGTCAGTTTCAGGACAAGGACATTTGGATATTTTATACAACTCAACTATTAATGAGTTCTGACAGTGCTTCAGGGGTAATTTCAACATAGAAAATCTAATTAGAAATTTGACGTCTTTATAGGAATGGTGATTCACTACCAACCCAGAAGGGTCCACCAAAATTCCCACTGCGTGCTCCTGATGGCTGAAGCTCTCCGCTGAGAGCCTGCGGCTGTAGGTTTCACCCAGGAGCCAAGGTGGGTAGTTGGAGTTGAGGCACAGATCAGCCATGGTCTCATTGAATGACGGGACAGGCTGGAGGGACTGAACGGCCTCCTCCTGTTCCTATGTAACATCCTCGAGGGACTGAATGTCCTCCTCCCGTTCCTGAGTAACATCCTCGAGGGACTGAACGGCCTCCTCCCGTTCCTATGTAACATCCTTGAGGGACTGAACGTCCTCCTCCCGTTCCTATGTAACATCCTCGAGGGACTGAATGTCCTCCTCCCGTTCCTATGTAATATCCTCGAGGGACTGAACGGCCTCCTCTTGTTCCTATGTAACATCCTCGAGGGACTGAATGTCCTCCTCCCGTTCCTGAGTAACATCCTCGAGGGACTGAACGGCCTCCTCCTGTTCCTATGTAACATCCTCGAGGGACTGAACGGCCTCCTCCTGTTCCTATGTAACATCCTCGAGGGGCTGAACGGCCTCCTTCTGTTCCTATGTAACATCCTCGAGGGGCTGAACGGCCTCCTCCTGTTCCTATGTAACATCCTCGAGGGGCTGAACGGCCTCCTTCTGTTCCTATGTAACAGCCTCAAGGGGCTGAACGGCCTCGTCCCGTTCCTTATGTTCTAGTGCTCACGCTGACAACGTCTTCAAAAACGCGCAAAAAGAGCAGTGGGGCTGGATTTCCAAAGGGATTCTGCCGGTGTCTCATCGCAGCTCCCCACAGGAGACCTGCGGAACCCCCAGGGAAATGGGGGAGACCTGGTTGGGCAGTGGGGGAGGGGAGGGAAGGGGATCTCCGCTGATTCTGGGAGTTTCTCCACTGCTCTGTAAGGTAAATGATGGCCGAGGGACGTGGACCACTTGTCCTGGACTCCTCCGCCAGAGGAAATAGTTTCTCTCTATACCCGATTGAATCCTTTAATCATTTGAAAGACCTTGATTAGATCACCCATCAACCTATCCTCATACATTTCCTACATTGCAACAGTGACTGCACTTTAAAATGTACTTCATTTGCTGTGAAGCGCTTTGGGATGTCCCAAGGTCGCGAAAGGTGCAATATTTAACCCTCTAAGTCCCGGTATCATTCTGGTGAATCTGCGCTGCACCCTCTCCAAGGCCAATATATCCTTCCTGAGGTGCGGTGCCCAGAACTGAACCCAGTCTCCAGATGGGGTCTGAGCAGAGCTCTGTACAACTGAACCATCGCTTCCTCCCCCTTGTATCCCAGCCTCCTCTCTCTCTCTCTCTCTTTCTCCATCGTGAGCTTTCTTTTTCTCTATTTCATCAATGTCACAACAGTCATTGCTGCTCCGAATTTCCCTCTCTGATTATTCCAAGCTTCGGAGAAAGACAGACCCTCTTCTTCCTCCCGACGATCATCGTGTTGAAATCAGATTCATCGCGCAGTCAGAAGGTCCTACAGGGGACGCTGGTCCCCATGCCCACAACCCCAAGAAACACTGCAGACATGTTGAGCGCTGCACTAGGAGCACAGAATCCAAAGACTTCTGCTGCGAAAACCGGATTTTCCGTCGCAGTCCTGGAGAAGTACGGCCAGTAGAGTGGGAGTGACTCCGAGGATTTCCCAGCCTGCGTTTCTCAGAGTCTTTGGAGGGGGTGGAGGGTTTGCACTGGATTAAATGTGGGCGTCTGTTATTCAGTTGAAGATGTGAAAACCCACAGTTCCGTTACCCATTTTTATTTGTGAATGGCACAAAGTAGTTTAATTTTGTTAAAGGAACGTTGAAAACTCTGCTGCCCCGTACCCTAACTCGCACCAAGTCCCGTTCACCCATCACCCCCCCGAGCTCGCTGACCTACATTGGCTCCCAGTCCGGCAACACCTTGATTTTAAAATTCTCATCCTTGTTTTCAAATCCCTCCATGGCATCGCCCCTCTCTATCTCTGTAACCTCCTCCAGCCCTACAACCCTCCGAGATCTCTGCGCTCCTCCAATTCTGGCCTCTTGCGCATCCCTGATTTTAATCGCTCCACCATTGGCGGCCGTGCCTTCAGCTGCCTAGGCCCTGAGCTTTGGAATTCTCTCCCTAAACCTCTCCGCCTCTCTACCTCTCTCTCCTCCTTTATGATGCTCCTTAAAACTTATCTCTTTGACCAAGCATTTGGTCACCTGCCCTAAAGAGTAGATAAAGGTAATGCAGTAGATGTAATATATTTGGATTTTCAAAAGGCCTTCGATAAGGTACCACACTGTGGACTCATGGCTAAGGTCAGAGCATGTGGATTCAGGGGACAGGTAGCAGAATGGATAGCAAGTTGGCTACAAAACAGAAAACAAAGTGTAGGGGTTAAGGGTAGCTACTCAGACTGGCAAAAGGTGGGAAGTGGTGTTCCACAGAGGTCGGTGCTGGGACCACTGTTGTTCACAATTTACATTAACGATTTGGATTCGGGAATCAGAAGTACAATTTCAAAATTTGAGGATGACACCAAATTGGGGGGTGGGGGTGTAGTTAATACTGAGGAAGAATGCGTCAAAATGCAAGAGAACATTAATAAACTTACAGAATGGGTATGTAATTGGCAAATGAATTTCAATATGGATAAGTGTGAGGTGGTGAATTTTGGTAGGAAGAATAAGGAGGTCACATACTGCTTGGATAATAAGCAGGATATAGCAGCAAAGGGATCTAGGGGTACAGGTACACAAATCAGTAAAGTGAGAATGCAGGTTAATAAGGCGTTAAAAAAGGCAATTCAGGCACTAGGGTTCATTTCTAGAGATAGAATTGAAAGGCAAAGAAGTTATGTTAAATTTGTATAGAACCTTGGTTAGACCACACAGTATTGTGCACAGTTCTGGACTCCATATTATATAAAAGGATATAGAGGCGTTGGAGAGGGTGCAAAACAGATTTAGAAGGCTGATACCAGAACTGAGAGGATATAATTATCAGGAAAGTTTGAACAGAAAAGAGAAGGCTGCGG
The DNA here is from genome assembly GCF_035084215.1 of Heptranchias perlo. Lineage (NCBI taxonomy): Eukaryota > Metazoa > Chordata > Chondrichthyes > Hexanchiformes > Hexanchidae > Heptranchias > Heptranchias perlo. Next base: position 22,826,077 of record NC_090329.1, read on the forward strand.
GGTGACCTGATAGTGGTTTTTAAAATTATGACGGGGTTTGATAGGGTAGATGTGGAGAAGATGTTTCCACTTGTGGGGAGACCAGAACTAGGGGCCATAAATATAAGATAGTCACTGATAAATCCAATAGGGAATTCAGGAGAAACTTCTTTACCCAGAGAGTGGTGAGAATGTGGAACTTGTTACCACAAGGAGTAGTTCAGGTGAATAACAGAGATGCATTTTTTTTATTCATTCATGGGATGTGGGCGTCGCTGGCGAGGCCGGCATTTATTGCCCATCCCTAATTGCTCGAGAAGGTGGTGGTGAGCTGCCTTCTTGAACCGCTGCAGTCCGTGTGGTGACGGTTCTCCCACAGTGCTGTTAGGAAGGGAGTTCCAGGATTTTGACCCAGCGACAATGAAGGAACGGCGATATATTTCCAAGTCGGGATGGTGTGTGACTTGGAGGGGAACGTGCAGGTGGTGTTGTTCCCATGTGCCTGCTGCTCTTGTCCTTCTAGGTGGTAGAGGTCGCGGGTTTGGGAGGTGCTGTTGAAGAAGCCTTGGCGAGTTGCTGCAGTGCATCCTGTGGATGGTGCACACTGCAGCCACAGTGCGCCGGTGGTGAAGGGAGTGAATGTTTAGGGTGGTGGATGGGGTGCCAATCAAGCGGGTTGCTTTATCTTGGATGGTGTCGAGCTTCTTGAGTGTTGTTGGAGCTGCACTCATCCAGGCAGGTGGAGAGTATTCCATCACACTCCTGACTTGTGCCTTGTAGATGGTGGAAAGGCTTTGGGGAGTCAGGAGGTGAGTCACTCGCCGCAGAATACCCAGCCTCTGACCTGCTCTCGTAGCCACAGTATTTATATGGCTGGTCCAGTTAAGTTTCTGGTCAATGGTGACCCCCAGGATGTTGATGGTGGGGGATTCGGCGATGGTAATGCCGTTGAATTTAAGAGGAACACATGAGGGAGAAAGGAATAGAAGGATATGGTGATAGGGTGAGATGAAGTAGGGAGGGAAGAGCATAAATGTGTGGAGCATAAATGCTGGCATGGTCCAGTTGGGCTGAATGGCCTGTTTCTGTGCTGTCTACTCAATTTAATCTCATTATGTGACTCGCAGTCAAATTTTGTTTGATAATCACTCTTGTGAAGCGCCATGTGACCTTTTACTATGTTAGTGGTGCTGTATAAATGCAAGTTGCTGTCGTTTACAGGACAAAAGTGCCTGGGAAACTTTTTTATTAAAATCTCATTTGGAAAGGGAGGAGAGTGTGAGGAACATGCTGGAGTGATGCTATCATTCTAACACAAACTCTGTCAGACAAATGAGAAAGGTTTTTCAAACCCTTCCACAAAGACAATGCGCCTTAAAATATTTTTTGTTGTGATATGAAGATACTGATTAAATATTAATTAAGTAACTTCATCACAGTGCAAGCGCTAAATTGTTAAATTTATCTTTAATATTTAATCAGGCCAGGCGATTATTGCCTGGAAGTTTGCTCTCACTTTCAGCTGCTGTTGCTTGTTCCTGTTGTCTAAAACCCTTTTCCAAGCAGTAAATCTTTATTATCTTGTCATTAATTTGTTTTTTTTGTTTGCTCTTCTCTGTTCAAAAATAAGCTAAACGGCAACTGTACCGATCTCACGCTCCCAGATGGGAGTCAGGTTCAAGGGGGTTAGCTGGGAGGTCAAATTACTACACTCTTCCGTTCAAACACAGCACCGTGACTGAGGTGAGCTATCAGTAACTTTACAACAACTCCTATTTATACAGCGCCTTTAATGGAGTAAAACATCCCAAGGCGCGTCACAGGAGCGATTACCGAACAAAAATTTGACATCGAGCCACATAATGAGATATTAGGACAGGTGAGGGTAGGATTTAAGGAGCGTCTTCAAGGTGGAGACAGAGGTAGGGAGACAGAGGGGCTTAGGGGGGGAATTCCAGAGCTTAGGGCCTAGGCAGCTGAAGGCACAGCCGCCAATGGTGAAGTGAAGACTGGCCACACTGGTGTCCATTTTGATTCCCTTTGCCTGGGGTTAGCGGGGCTCAAAATTGGGTTGCTAACCTCCCCCTGTCCCATTACCACTGGCGATGCAACCAGTGCCATTTTGATTAGGGCCTACTGCTGGGTGTCCAAAGCGCCCGCCTGATTCATACTGTGCCATCCATACATATACAGTGCCATCTGTACATATCCTGTGCCATCTGTACATATACTGTGCCATCTGTACATATATTGTGTCATCTGTACATATACTGTGTCATCTGTACATATACAGTGCCATCTGTACATATACTGTGCCATCTGTACATATATTGTGTCATCTGTACATATATTGTGTCATCTGTACATATACTGTGCCATCTGTACATATACAGTGCCATCTGTACATATACTGTGCCATCTGTACATATACAGTGCCATCTGTACATATACTGTGCCATCTGTACATATACTGTGCCATCTGTACATATATTGTGTCATCTGTACATATATTGTGTCATCTGTACATATACTGTGCCATCTGTACATATACAGTGCCATCTGTACATATACTGTGCCATCTGTACATATACAGTGCCATCTGTACATATACTGCGCCATCTGTACATATACAGTGCCATCTGTACATATACTGTGCCATCTGTACATATATAGTGACATCTGTACATATACTGTGCCATCTGTACATATACAGTGTCATCTGTACATATACAGTGTCATCTGTACATGTATAGTGACATCTGTACATATACAATGCCATCTGTACATATACTGTGCCATCTGTACATATACAGTGTCATCTGTACATATACAGTGTCATCTGTACATGTATAGTGACATCTGTACATATACAATGCCATCTGTACATACACTGTGCCACCTGTACATATACAATGCCATCTGTACATATACTGTGCCATCTGTACATATACAGTGTCATCTGTACATGTATAGTGACATCTGTACATATACAATGCCATCTGTACATATACAGTGCCATCTGTACATATATTGTGTCATCTGTACATATACAGTGAAATCTGTACATATACTGTGTCATCTGTACATATTTTTTTATTCGTTCATGGGACGGGGCGTCGCTGGCAAGGCCAGCATTTATTGCCCATCCCTAATTGCACCTGAGAAGGTAGTGGTGAGCCGCCTTCTTGAACCGCTGCAGTCCGTGTGGTGACGGTTCTCCCACAGTGCTGTTAGGAAGGGAGTTCCAGGATTTAGACCCAGTGACGATGAAGGAACGGCGATATATTTCCAAGTCGGGATGGTGTGTGACTTGGAGGGGAACGTGCAGGTGGTGTTGTTCCCATGTGCCTGCAGCCCTTGTCCTTCTAGGTGGTAGAGGTCGCAGGTTTGGGAGGTGCTGTTGAAGAAGCCTTGGCGAGTTGCTGCAGTGCATCCTGTGGATGGTACACACTGCAGCCACGGTGCACCGGTGGTGAAGGGAGTGAATGTTTAGGGTGGTGGATGGGGTGCCAATCAAGCGGGCTGCTTTGTCCTGGATGGTGTTGAGCTTCTTGAGTGTTGTTGGAGCTGCACTCATCCAGGCAAGTGGAGAGTATTCCATCACACTCCTGACTTGTGCCTTTTAGATGGTGGAAAGGCTTTGGGGAGTCAGGAGGTGAGTCACTCATCGCAGAATACCCAGCCTTTGACTTGCTCTTGTAGCCACAGTATTTATGTGGCTGGTCCAGTTAAGTTTCTGGTCAATGGTGACCCCCAGGATGTTGATGGTGGGGGATTCGGCGATGGTAATGCCGTTGAATGTCAAGGGGAGGTGGTTAGACTCTTTCTTGTTGGAGATGGTTATTGCCTGGCACTTGTCTGGCATGAATGTTACTTGCCACTTATCAGCCCAAGCCTGGATGTTGTCCAGACCTAGCTGCATGCGGGCACGGACTGCTTCATTACCTGAGGGGTTGCAAATGGAACTGAACACTGTGCAATCATCAGCGAACATCCCCATTTCTGACCTTATGATGGAGGGAACGTCATTGATGAAGCAGCTGAAGATGGTTGGGCCTAGGACACTGCCCTGAGGAACTCCTGCAGCAATGTCCTGGGGCTGAGATGATTGGCCTCTAACAACCACTACCATCTTCCTTTGTGCTAGGTATGACTCCAGCCACTGGAGAGTTTTCCCCCGATTCCCATTGAATTCAATTTTGCTAGGCTCCTTGGTGCCACACTCGGTCAAATGCTGCCTGATGTCAAGGGCAGTCAATCTCACTTCACCACTGGAATTCAGCTCTTTTGTCCATGTTTGGATCAAGGCTGTAATGAGGTCTGGAGCCGAGTGGTCCTGGCGGAACCCAAACTGAACATCGGTGAGCAGGTTGTTGGTGAGCAAGTGCCGCTTGATAGCACTGTTGACGACACCTTCTATCACTTTGCTGATGATTGAGAGTAGACTGATGGGGCGGTAATTGGCCGGATTGGATTATTTCCTGCTTTTTGTGGACAGGACATACCTGGGCAATTTTCCACATTGTTGGGCAGATGCCAGCGTTGTAGCTGTACTGGAACAGCTTGGCTAGAGGTGTGGCTAGTTCTGAAGCACAAGTGCCATCTGTACATGTACTGTGTCATCTGTACATATATTGTTTCATCTGTACATACACAGTGCAATCTGTACATATACAGTGCACTCTGTACGCACACAGTGTGATCTGTACATTTACATTGTCCTTCTGCACACTACCTTGCTATTAGATCTGGAGTAAGTGGCAAACGTCCCTTTTGCATCGAGCTCTCTATTTATTGGGAGAAGTAAAACCCGGCAGTCTCCTGTTAAAGTGAAGGACAAACCTAATTATGTTTCCCAGATAATATCAGTGACCATCAGTAACTCATTGGACGTGAAGCGCCTTGGGACGTCCTGAAGAGGTGATGAGGTGTCATTCTAAATGTGAGCTCTTCCTTTGTATTGGACTGAAATAGCCAGCAAGCCTTCTCAGTAGCATGACGCAGTGTTGTCTTACGATAACCTTCACAAGGAGCTGACTACGGGCAACAGGGGTTCTGGTGCCAGTTAATTTGAGAGGCCTAAAAATAGCAGATCGTCAGTGTGGACAGGTGCTTTGTGAAGTGTAAATGATGAAGAAACCTGCTTGTAATTATAATCTGGGACCTCCTGTGTTTCATGAGGGGAGCTGATTTAAGAGGCCATCTAATTCTCTTCCTTTGCAGGTTCCAAGGAACCAGATTGCTTTCTCCTATAAGAGAATTAACCTGACAGCACCCATTAGATTAATTATTCTGATTGGCAAACTTCATGTAAGAACACTTAACACTCTTGTACTACAAAGAAAAGAGAAGGCTGAAGGGGTGACCTGATGGAGGTCTTTAAAGTTATGAAGGGTTTGATAGGGTAGACGCAGAGAAAATGTTTCCACTTGTGGGGGAGACCAGAACTAGGGGCCATAAATATAAGATAGTCACTAATAAATTCAATAGGGAATTCAGGGGAAACTTCTTTACCCAGAGAGTGGTTAGAATGTGGAACTCACTACCACAAGGAGTAGTTGAGGCGAATATCATAGATGCATTTAAGGGGAAGCTAGATAAACACGAGGGAGAAAGGAATAGAAGGATATGGTGATAGGGTGAGATGAAGAAGGGAGGGAGGAGGCTCGTGTGGAGCATAAACACCTGCATAGACCAGTTGGGCCGAATGGCCTATTTCTGTGCTGTAAATTCTATGTAATTCTATTTAATTATCCTGTGCTTTATTTTTACACAGGCGTTAAGTTTGGAACAGTTACAGAGCATAAGGGCTGTGGTAGCTCGGTGGTTATAGTGTGCTATTGCCAACCCAAAGATTACGAACATACAAACAATGATGGGCAGAAAAAGACCCTCTGGTCTATCCGGCCTGTCTCACACAATTGTGGTACTTTGTGTATCACAATATATATACACTCCCCACCCCACACCATGGGATCTCCTGGGAGTGGCGATAAACCAATTTAAAAACCCAGGCCAATTTGGGGGAAAAATAATCTGGGAAATTCCTCTCCAACCCCTTTGGCGATGGAAACGAGTCGAGGAGATCACTCTGGCCCTGATAATTCTATGCGTCACATTACCTACCTTTTGTAAGAGATGATTTCCGCCCCAGCCAGAAACAGGTCCAGCTCTCGCTTGAAGGAATTCAGCGAATCAGTGTCCACCGTACGAGGCGGCAGCCTGTTCCAGTGATCTACTATTCTCTGGGAAAAGAACCACCTCCGACATCTAACCTAGATCTGGCCTTGTACAACTTAAAATTGTGACCTCTGGTCCTCCCTAATCTATTTAATTGGAACAAACTGTCAACTTGAACACAATCTATTCCTTTCATCATTTTATAAACCTCAATCAGATCCCCCCCAAGTCTTTTTTTTATTCGTTCGTGGGATGTGGGCGTCACTGGCGAGGCCGGCATTTATTGCCCATCCCTAATTGCCCTTGAGAAGGTGGTGGTGAGCCGCCTTCTTGAACCACTGCAGTCCGTGTGGTGACGGTTCTCCCACAGTGCCATTAGGAAGGGAGTTCCAGGATTTTGACCCAGCGGCGATGAAGGAACGGCGATATATTTCCAAGTCGGAATGGTGTGTGACTTGGAGGGGAACGTGCAGGTGGTGTTGTTCCCATGCGCCTGCTGCTCTTGTCCTTCTAGGTGGTAGAGGTCGCGGGTTTGGGAGGTGCTGTTGAAGAAGCCTTGGTGAGTTGCTGCAGTGCATCCTGTGGATGGTACACACTGCAGCCACAGTGCACCGATGGTGAAGGGAGTGAATGTTTAGGGTGGTGGATGGGATGCCAATCAAGCGGGCTGCTTTGTCCTGGATGGTGTCGAGCTTCTTGAGTGTTGTTGGAGCTGCACTCATCCAGGCGAGTGGAGAGTATTCCATCACTATGCTTCTCTACAAGTGTAGGGTCCCAGCTCTTTTAGCCCACCTTGATTGAGAGTTCAAACCCCACCCTCGCTGCTTGTGAATTTAAATTTAATGAAGCTGGTAATTTGTGGGGATAGAACGAGGGTTTCTAACCGAGCAGGACTGTCCTCGAGTCTCCAGGAATTGAAGATTAATCTCCTGGACAAATCTGCAAAACAACCCGGGAGGCGGAAGGGAAAGTGGACGGGGAGCGGTGGTCCCTGCAGTATCGGGGGACGTGGAATCCAGGTCGGGGGGCAGATAAAGGGGGCCCCATCTTCCTGCCATTTCGGTTGCAACACCGCCCAATGTTGGACAAGATTGGGGCGGGAAAACCAGCTGTAAAATAAAATGTGTTGTGTGAGAAAAATGCCATTGGACAAATTATATCCTGGAACAATTAAATAAAGCCCGTGATTTGACTAAGTTTGGAATTAAATAACCCATGAGAGTTTAAGTGCAGCGTCGTTAATATTTATCGAAATTAAAGAAAGACTTGCACTATTCATGACCTCAGGACATCCCAAAGCACTTTAAAATCAATGAAGTACTTTTTTGAAGTGTAGTCACTGTTGTAATGTAGGAAATTTGGCAGCCAATTTGCAAACAGCAAGGTCCCACTAACAGCACTGTGATAATGATCAGATAATCTGTTTCGGTGATGTTGGTTGAGGGATAAATATTGGCCCCAGGATACCAGGGAGAACTCCCCTGCTCATATTCGAATAGTGCCATGGGATCTTTCAACACCTGAGAGGGCAGACGGGACCTCGGTTTAAATCTCATCCAAAAGATAGCACCTCCAATGGTGCAGCACTCCCTCAGTACTGCATTGGCATGGTCAGCCTGGATTATGTGCTCAAGTCTCTGGAGTGGGGCTTAAACCCACAACTTCTGAGCCAGAGACAAGAGAGCTACCCACTGAGCCACAGCTGATACCTTAAAAGGACAGTGATCTTTGCTTCATTTTCAATGGGGGATTGCAATCAAATTGTCCGTTCGAAGTGCAAGATGCAAATTGCCAGTCCTCTGTCACCCCGGGTTATACTTTCCCAGGCTTAGCTCAAGTGGGACTCTGAGATGATAGATGTGGCTTGCCAGTCTAGTTAATGTACCTCTGAGTCATGAAGGTCATAGGTTCAAGTCCCACTTCATGAGCATTGAGCACAAAAATCCACACTGATACTCCCAGTGCAGTCCTGAGGGAGCATGGTGCTGTCTTTCTAAACTGAAGCCCTATCTGCCCTCTCAGGTGGATATATAAAGGTCCCATAGCCACTATTTGATAAAAGAGCACAGGAGTTCTCTCTGGTGTCCTTGGTCCTTATTTATCCTTCAACCAACATCACCAGAGCAGATTATCTGGTCATTATCACATTGCTGTTTGTGGGACCTTGCTATGCGTAAATTGACTGTTGTGTTTCCTATATTATAACAGTGACTACACTTCAAAAATACTTCATTGGCTGTAAAGCACTTTGGGATGTTGTGAAAGTCGCTATATAAATGCAAGTTCTTCCTTCCTTACTTGTGAGAGAAAAAAAAATCTTTTTCTAGATTACATCACTGAGCTTTCACCATTTCCTGCTGCACCTCAAAGTTCATTTAAATTCATTTACGTTGAGACACACTGTCAACAATATATCCATTAAAATTAAACGATCCTATTCCCTTGGACACTTTCAATTATTCACACATACAGAACAGTCAAAGTTGCATTAGAGAATGTTTGAATTCAAAGTGCTGGGTAGCAAGGGGAGTGAGAATTTCTTCATCAGAAATCGGTCAGTGTTAGAAAATGTTATCATGGCATTTCACACCTCGAATAAAAAGGAGGAATTGTTACAAATGTCAGCTTAAAATAAATTTTAAACTGGAAGTTAGATAAGTACTTGAGGGAGAAAGGAATAGAAGGGTATCCGGACAGGGTGAGATGAAGAGGGGTGGGAGGAGGCTCGTTTGGAGCATAAACACTGACATGGACCAGTTGGGCCGAATGGCCTGTTTCTGTGCTGTACATTCTATTTCAGGTGGACAGTATTTACATGGAACCAGGAGGAAATCACCTGCTGCACAAAACAATTTTTAAAATCTTTCTTGCTGTTCCCTAATCAGAACGCAGGTGGGAGGAGTGTGGGCATTGTAAACTCCGCGAGACCCTTCAATTGCAATCGGGGTCTGAACTACGTGATTAGGACCCCGATTCGCATGGGAAAGAGGCCTAGAGTCTGTTCAGGCAAGTTCCCTGGCCGACCTGCAGTATAGAATCATAGAATCTTACAGCACAGAAGGAGGCCATTCAGCCCATCGTGCCAGTGCCGGCTCTTTGAAAGAGTTATCCAGTTAGTCCCACTCCCCTGCTCTTTCCCCATAGCCTTGCAAATTTTTCCCCTTCAAGTATTTATCCAATTCCCTTTTGAAAGTCACTATTGAATCTGCCTCCACCACCCTTTCAGACAACGCATTCCAGATCATCACAACTCGTTGCCTAAAAAAAAATTCTCCTCATCTCCCCTCTGCTTCTTTTGCCAATTACCTTAAATCTGTGTCCTCAGGTTACTGACCTTCCTGCCACTGGTAACAGTTTCTCCTTATTTACTCTATCAAAACCCTTCGTAATTTTGAAAACTTCTATTAAAATCTCCCTTTAACCTTCTCTGCTCCAAGAAGAACAATCCCAGCTTCTCCAGTCTCTCCACCTAGGCCCCTGTTAAAGTGTCAAAGGCCCAATGGTTAGAATTAATGGGGCAGTGAGTGTACCAGTGTGTATAGTCCACATGGGGCTGCTCCCATTCTAAATCACCTCTAGAAGTAGTTTGTATGGATGCCCGGGAAGTATTGGGTAAAGTGTCGCTTAAGAAAGTGGTTGATATAGTTAGAAACCCATGGTATAAAAGGGAAATGGCCATTATGGAGCAAGAGGGTGTCTGGGAAGCAGGGAGCAAAGGGTTGTGGGAATTTGATGTTTCTGAGACTGAGAGTATTGGGGATCTGGAGTGAAATTACAAGAATGTGAAATAATAGCATCAAGTTTTTCTAGAGCAGATCCGCAATTTCAGATTGGTCAAGGGTGAAATCAGTAAATGTTGGGCTAATTAGTTCCCGAGGCTGACTAAACGTCGCCAAACCAGCTACAAATGGCTGAGACCACACAATAAAAGCAAGGCGACAGAATTGGTAACACGACCACTTCATGATGGATCGCTGGTAAGACTGACTGAGGATTTCCAAGGACAACGATTTTCTTATAATTCCAAAATCTTCAGATTTCGGTTCTGTGTAACAGCCGGAACCTCTGAATACAGTTTAATAACTGGCCAGACACGAGAAATTGTGAACTGATCCGTTTTCAAAATCTAATGCTACATAGCAAAGAGGCTGGACAATGTTCTTAAGATAACTTGCTACAACAGCCAGGAGAGGAGGTACATCTGGACACCTGTTAGTGCAGCAATTTGGAAAGTGTTTTTTTAAATTTTGCACAAGTTTCACTGAGGAGAACGTAAGATGGTTACTGATCGAATAGGAAGCGCTGATCTATAGCGTTAACTCCTTCAAATGAACTCAGTTTATCACCATTAACTATCTAAGAATTTTACCAATAGTAACTTACGTGGGTCTTGTTAGACGTACAGGTGCTGCTAAATGGCGGAGTGGACGGTGTAATCGATTAGCACATCAACCCTTAACCTCTGGGACACTTACTTCCCTGGGCATGTCCCATTTTGTCATCTCTCACCTATAACCCTACACGATCTGAAGGTTTCACCTGAAACATTAACCTAGCTTCTGTTCCTGATCAATCAAGCTGTGCACTTCCAATAGTTGTGGTTTTCTTAGCTCTGGGACCTGGTTCAAATGCAGTTCTGTCTGATGGGATCAAAGCCTGTTCTGTGTCAGAGGCAAGGGTGAACCGCCTTTAAATAAATCACAACCCAGTTCCCAGTGGGCACGAACTCCACGGCACAAAATTGCTAAATGGCAATCTCACTCAGAGGGACCATATGATGACTGATATGTGGGTAATGGGAAAACATCGCATTGTAGGAGTAGGGATTGCAGTGCAGAGGTACCAAGGCAAATGGTTGGCAGAGTACAGGGAACTTTACTCTACATGTAATCACTTTATACACAATCTGGGAGTGCAAGATACTGACACTGGATGCCCAAATAAGCAAATACTTTGAGAAAAAAATGTACACTAGTTCTATAAATTATACAATTAGCTAGAAAATCATTTAACTACCAAAAAGATGAAGTACAGCCCCTTAACTATATGAGTGTAAGGAATCTTACAACACCAGGTTATAGTCCAACAGCTTTATTTGAAATCACAAGCTTTCGGAGCTTTGCTCCTTCGTCAGGAGGAAGCCTCCGAAAGCTTGTGATTTCAAATAAAGCTGTTGGACTATAACCTGGTGTTGTAAGACTCCTTACATTTGTCCACCCCAGTCCATCACCGGCATCTCTACATCATAACTATATGAGAACATCTTTCTAACCATGACCACCTATCATTGATGTACATCACAAAGAGCAGGGGTCCCAGTAGACTTTCCTGAGACATCCCACTCATTATTCCATTCCCCCCACCCACGGCTTCCCCTACAACTATCCTGTTTTCCTCCCTTAGGGAGTTACGAATTGCATAGAATTTTACAGCACAGAAACAGGCCATTCGGCCCAACTGGTCCATGCCGGTGTTTATGCTCCACATGAGCCTCCTCCCTCCCTACTTCATTTCACCCTATCACCATATCCTTCTATTCCTTTCTCCCTCGTGTGTTTATCTAGCTTCCCCTTAAATGCATCTATGTTATGCGCCACAACTATTCCTTGTGGTAATGAGTTCCACTCTCTGTGTAAAGAAGTTTCTCCTGAATTCCTTATTGGATTTATTAGTGAGTATTTTATTTTTCTGACCCCTAGTTCTCTCGGGTAAGGAAGGCCCTAACAAACCTTCTTGAAGTTGATCCAGAACAATATCACTGTTCAAATGAGTTATAAAAAAACATAATGCATTCTGAATTCTGATCGATCACTCAGCCCAAGAAAGCAACCCGAACACATTTTCAGTTATTTTATTGGCCCATTCAAAGTGTGCGATGGTAATCTGTGTTTGCAATTATTTGTTTCCATAGCAACCATGGGACCCAACAATAACCTTCCTGCTTTCTGGGGTCTGTTTATTTTTATATATGGCAGTGCATTTATATATTGCCTTTAACGCAGTAAAATGTCCCGGGCCATTTCACAGAAGCGATTATCAAACAAAATTTGACACCGAGCAAAATAGGGAGATATTAGGACAGGTGACCAAAAGCTTGGTCAAAGAGGTAGGTTTTTAAAGGAGCGTCTTAAAGGTGGAGAGAGAGGTAGAGACGTTTAGGGAGAGAATTCCAGAGCCTAGGGCCTAGGCAGCTGAAGGCACGGCCGCCAATGGTGGAGCGATGAAAATCAGGGATGGACAAGAGGCCAGAATTGTAGGAGCGCAGAGATCTCAGAGGGTTGTAGGGCTGGAGGAGGTTACAGAGATAGGGATGGGCGAGGCCGTGGAGGGATTTGAAAACAAGGATGAGAATTTTTTAATTGAGGCATTGTCAGACCGGGAGCCAATGTAGGTCAGAGAGCACAGGGGGTGAGGGGTGAACGGGACTTGGTTGGCAGGGTCTGAGAGGAGAGCTCTAGTCAGAGTGTACTCACGGGAACAAGACTCCACAGTGTTGCGCTGGAGAGGGGGATAGGTTGAGGGAGCCACGGCCACAGTGATCAGGCTTTCATTAACCAGCTAAATATCCTACCTCGGGAGAAGTCGTTGATTTCTGGGCACCGTCAGGCACCTGTTGCCCTGTGCAACAGCACAGTAGGTGGAGTTGTCTTTCGTGAAGCTATGAAGGCAACAACCGCCCCCCCACCACCCAGTGCCTGTGGCTCAGTGGGTAACACTCTCAGAAGGTTGTGGGTTTGAGCCCCACTGCAGAGATTTGAGCCTATAATCCAGGCTGACACTCCAAGTCCAATACTGAGGGAGTGCTGCACTGTCAGAGGTGCTGTATTTCAGATGAGACGTTAAACTGAGACCCCATCTGCCCTCTCAGGTGGATATAAAAGATCCCATGGCCACTATTTTGGAGAAGAGCAGCGGAGTTCTCCCCAATGTCCTGGCCAATATTTATCCCTCAACCAACATCACTAAAAACAGATTATCTGGTCATTATCACATTGCTGTTTGTGGGATCTTACTGTGCGCAAATTGGCTGCTGCGTTTCCTACATTACAACAGTGACTACACTTCAAAAATACTTCATTGGCTGTAAAGCACTTTGGGACGTCCTGAGGCCGTGAAAGGAGCTATATAAATGCAAGTCTTTCTTGAAAGGGGAACGTACTGAGCACTTTGTGGCTGCTTTGCTAGGGTATAATTAGATCACAGTGACTTACTTTGTGTTTTATTCTGGGAAAGTAGGCCATTGCTACACTGAGACAGGGAAGTGTAGCCCCATCAAGCACAATGGTCACTGTGGATCCACATGGGTACTTTCAGATCCACACTATTCTCTACTGTTCCGTAGTTTTATTTATTTCCCCGAAAGGCAACTTTCAACAGCAAACAATAACAATAACTTGCATTTATATATCACCTTTAACATAGCAAAACGTCCCAAGGTGCTTCACAGGAGCATCACCAGCCAAAATTTGACACCGAGCCACATAAGGAGATATTAGGACAGGTGACCAAAAGCTTGGTCAAAGAGGTAGGTTTTAAGGAGCGTCTTAAAGGAGGAGAGAGAGGTAGAGAGGCGGAGAGGTTTAGGGAGGGAATTCCAGAGCTTAGGACCTAGGCAGCTGAAGGTACGGCCGCCAATGGTGGAGTGAAGGAAGTGGGGGATGGACAAGGGGCCAGAATTGGTTATGTTGTTGCACTAGTAATCCAGAGGCCTGGACTAATAATCCAGTAGAACGTGAGTTCAAATCCCACCATGGGCAGTCTGAGAATTTGAATTCAGTTTAAGGAATCTGGAAATAGAAAGCTGGTCTCAGTAAAAGTGACCATGAAGCTTTTGGATTGTTGTAAAAACCCAACTGGTTCACCAATGTCCTTTAGGGAAGGAAACCTGCCGTCCTTACCCGGTCTGGGCCTATACGTGACTCCAGTCCCACACCAATGTGGTCGACTCTTAGCTGCCCTCTGAAGACTCTTAACTGCCCTTCATCAGCAAAGTGATGGAAGGTGTCATCGACAGTGCTATCAAGCGGCACTTACTCACCAACAACCTGCTCACCGATGCTCAGTTTGGGTTCCGCCAGGACCACTCGGCTCCAGACCTCATTACAGCCTTGGTGCAAACATGGACAAAAGAGTTGAATTCCAGAGATGAGGTGAGAGTGACTGCCCTTGACATCAAGGCAGCATTTGACCGAGTGTGGCACCAAGGAGCCCTAGTAAAATTGAAGTCAATGGGAATCAGGGGGAAAACTCTCCAGTGGCTGGAGTCATACCTAGCACAAAGGAAGATGGTTGTGGTTGTTGGAGGCCAATCATCTCAGCCCCAGGACATTGCTGCAGGAGTTCCTCAGGGCAGTGTCCTAGGCTCAACCATCTTTAGCTGCTTCATCAATGATCTTCCCTCCATCATAAGGTCAGAAATGGGGATGTTCGCTGATGATTGCACAGTTACATTTGCAACCCCTCAGATAATGAAGCAGTTTGTGCCCGCATGCAGCAAGATCTGGACAACATCCAGGCTTGGGCTCATAAGTGGCAAGTAACATTCATGCCAGACAAATGCCAGGCAATGACCATCTCCAAAAGAGAGAGTCTAACCACCTCCCCATGACATTCAACGGCATTACCATCGCCGAATCCCCCACCATCAACATCCTGGGGGTCACCATTGACCAGAAACTGAACTGGACCAGCCATTAAATACTGTGACTACAAGAGCAGGTCAGAGGCTGGGTACTCTGCGGTGAGTGACTCACCTCCTGACTCCCGAAAGCCTTTCCACCATCTACAAGGCACAAGTCAGGAGTGTGATGGAATACTCTCCACTTGCCTGGATGAGTGCAGCTCCAACAACAGTCAAGAAGCTCGACACCATCCAGGACAAAGCAGCCCGCTTGATTGGCACCCCATCCACCACCCTAAACATTCACTCCCTTCACCACCAGTGCACTGTGGGTGCAGTGTGTACCATCCACAGGATGCACTGCAGCAACTCGCCAAGGCTTCTTCGACAGCACCTCCCAAACCCGCGACCTCTACCATCTAGAAGGACAGGGCAGCAGGTACATGGGAACAACACCACCTGCACGTTCCTCTCCAAGTCACACACCACCCCGACTTGGAAATATATCGTCGTTCCTTCATCATCGCTGGGTCAAAATCCTGGAACTCCCTTCCTAACAGCACTGTGGGAGAACCTTCACCACATGGACTGCAGTGGTTCAAGAAGGCGGCTCACCACCACCTTCTCAAGGGCAATTAGGGATGGGCAATAAATGCTGGCCTTGGCAACGATGATGAATTCTAAAAAATAATTGTGGTAACTTGTACTACATTGCAAAACATGTAAAAGGAATTTTACCATTTCAGCTTTTCATTGCCGAGAGTGTAAAGGTTGATTGTAGAGTCAGTTCAAGTCAAAATGTCCCCAACTTCATTGCCACGCATTGACTGAGGATTTTATTTTCATCCCAGTGATAGAGTGACATCCTGTGGCTTGATTCGAATCCTGCAGTCTTTGCAGATAGAAGTGCAAATTGTCTGATCTCATGCTTCCAGCAAGGAATCACACTCAAACAGTGTGCAAGGATGCAGAATCGACACCATTATGTTGCACCCCTACCTCTAACACAACTATTTATACAGCGCCTTTAACATAGTAAAACGTCCCAAGGCGCTTCACAGGAGCGATTATCAGACAAAATTTCATACTGAGCCACATAAGGAGATTTTAGGACAGGTGACCAAAAGCTTGGTCAAAGAGGTAGGTTTTAAGGAACATCGTAAAGGAGGAGAGAGAGGTAGAGAGGTTTAGGGAGGGAATTCCAGAGCTTAGGGCCTGGACAGCTGAAGGCACGACCGCCAATGATGGAGCGATGAGAATCGGAGATGGACATTTGGAAGAGCGTAGAGAGATCTCATCATCTCACCTGAGCTCCTACCTCTTCAACCAGACCAAACAGCCTTTTCTCCCCCACTCTGATATTTTTATAACTAATAAACAAAAGTGTTCAAAGAAAATGAACAAAAAAAATACATTTTTTAACGCCCCGATTTTTCTCCTGTTTTTTTTTGCTCCCAGCAGTGTCCTGGAGATTAATCTTCAATTCCTGGAGACCCCAGGGCAATCCTGGAGGGTTGGTGACCCCCCCCTCCCAACCATGTCAATCCTCACCTTTGTGCTTTCGAAGAGCGAACCTTCTCCCGCGTTGACTCGGCTCGTTAAATCATTTAGTGGCTGAGGGAAACGGAGTGAGAAGGTTGCGGGTTCAAACCCCGGCTAGTGCTTCGTCTGCTGATGGCGACCAAGGCAGTATCGGAGGGGGGGGGGCGGTAGGAAAGGGATATAATTGACCTAAGCACCCCTGGGTGTGAGAAAATCGGCTAGGATTCCTGCTTCCGACTGATAATTGGTGCTGGCTGTTGCTGGATGGGTGGCTGATAGAGGAGGATGGGATTCAGTTGTGATGTCGAATAACTGACTGACACTTGGATCACACCTGAAGTGTGGCCATCTAGGCAGGGGACCAGACGGAGAAAGGAAGTTGTGCTAAACCTTTATAAAACACTGGTTAGGCCTCAGCTGGAGTATTGTGTCCAATTCTGGGCACCACATTTTAGGAAGGATGTTAAGGCTTTAGAGAGGATGCGGAGGAGATTTACTAGAATGGTACCAGGGATAAGTAAATAAGGAGAAACTGTTTCCAGCGGCGGGAGGGTCGGTAACCAGAGGACACAGATTTAAGATAATTGGCAAAAGAGCCAGAGGGGAGATGAGGAGAATTTCTTTATGTAGCGATTGGTTATGATCTGGAATTCACTGCCTGAAAGGGTGGTGGAAGCAGATTCAATAATAACTTTCCAAAGGGAATTGGATAAATACTTGAAGGAGAAAAATTTGCAGGGCTATGGGGAAAGAGCAGGAGAGTGGAACTAATTGGATAGCTCTTTTCTCAGCTAAAATTCTCCAGTCCTGGCAACATCCTCGTAAATCTCCTCTGTACCTTCTCCAATGCAATTACACCCGTCCTGTAATGTGGTGACCAGAATTGTGCGCAGTACTCAAGCTGTGGTCTAACCAGTGTTTTATACAGTTCCAGCATAACATCCCTGCTTTTATATTCTATGCCTCAGCTAATAAAGAGAAGTATTCCATATGCCTTCTTAACCACCTTATCTACCTGTCCTGCTACCTTCAGGGATCTGTGGACATGCACTCCAAGGTCCCTCACTTCCTCTACACCTCTCAGTATCCTCCCATTTATTGTGTACTCCCTTGCCTTGTTTGCCCTCCCCTATTGCATTACCTCACGCTTCTCTGGATTGAACTCCATTTGCCACTTTTCTGCCCACCTGACCAGTCCATTGATATCTTCCTGCAGTCTACAGCTTTCCTCCTCACTATCAACCACGCAGCCAATTTTTGTATCATCTGCAAACTTCTTAATCATGCCCCTTACATTTAAGTCCAAATCATTAAGTCATACCACAAAAAGCAAGGGACCTAGTACTGAGCCCTGTGGAACCCCACTGGAAACATCTCAAAAACACCCGTCCACCATTACCCTTTGCTTCCTGCCACTGAGTCAATTTTGGATCCAACTTGCCACTTTCCCTTGGATCCCATGGGCTTGTACTTTTTTGACCAGTCTGCCACGTGGGACCTTGTCAAAAGCCTTGCTAAAATCCATGTAGACTACATCAAATGCACTACCCTCATCAACTCTCCTTGTTACCTCCTCAAAAAATTCAATAAAGTTAGTCAGACACGACGTTCCTTTAACAAATCCATGCTGACTGCCCTTGATGTCTCCGTGCCTTTCTAAGTAACGGTTTATCCTGTCCCTCAGAATTGATTCCAATAATTTGCCCACCACTGAGGTTAGACTGACTGGCCTGTAATTACTAGGTCTATCCCTCACTCCCTTTTTAAATAATGGTACTATGTTAGCAGTCCTCCAATCCTCCGGCACCACGCCTGTATCCAGTGATGATTGGAAAATGATGGTCAGAGCCTATGCTATTTCCTCCCTTGCTTCTTTAACAGCTTGGGATACATTTCGTCCGGCCCTGGTGATTTATCTACTTTCAAAGATGCTAATCCCCTTAATACTACCTCTCTCATTATGTTTATCCCACCCAATATTTCACACTCCTCCTCCTTAACTACAATGTCTGCATCGTCCCTCTCTTTTGTGAAGACAGATGCAAAGTATTCATTAAGAACCATACCAACATCTTCCGCCTCCACACATAGGTTATCTTTTTGGTCTCTAATAGCCCCTACTCTTTCCTTAGTTATCCTCTTGCTCTTAATGTATTTATAAAACATCTTTGGGTTTTCCTTGATTTTACTTGTCAATATTTTTTCATGCCCTCTCTTTGCTTTCCTAATTTCCCTTTTAATTTCACCCCTGCACTTTTTATACTCCTCTAGGCTTTCTGCAGTATTGAGCTCTCAGTGTCTGACATAAACTTCCCTTTTCTGCCTTATCTTACCCTGTATGCTCCTTGTCACCCAGGGGGCTCTAGATTTGGCAGCCCCACCCTTTTTCTTTGTGGGAACATGTTTACTCTGCACCCCTTGAATCTTCCCCTTGAACGTCTCCCACTGCTCTGACACTGATTTACCATCAAGTAGCTGTTTCCAGTCCACTTTAGCTAAATTCCTTCTTAGCTTAGTAAAATTGGCCTATTTCTTATGTTCTTATGTTAAAATAGGCTCATTAACATTCAGGGACTGATCCTTGCTAAGTAGGCATCAGCCATGGCTCAGTGAGTGGGTAGTTCTCTTGCCTCTGAATCAGAAGGTTGTGTGTTCAAGCCCACAGTCCAGAGACGTTGAGCACATAATCCAGGCTGACACTCCAGAGCAGTACTGAGGGAGTGCTGCACTGTCAGAGGTGCCCCCTTTTGGATGCCATGTTAAACCGAGGTCCTGTCTGCTGTCTCAGGTAGATGTAAAAGAGCCCCCGGCCACTATTGGAAAAAGAGCAGGGGAGTTCTCCCCAGTGTCCTGGCCAATATTTACCCCTCAACCAACATCATTACAAAAAGATGGTCATTAATACATTGTTTGTGGGAGCTTGCTGTGTGCTTTGGGATGTCCTGAGGTTGTGAAAGGCGCTATATAAATGTAAGTCTTTCTTTTGTTATACTTGTGCATTGTTAATTGAACACTAGAGGCACCCCTGATGGGAGTAAGTACATTGTATCAATTACACCCCAGGGTGTCCTCTTCTATTGTTTGTTATATCTAAAGAGAATGTTTCAGAGTCTGAACTAAAAGCAGCCATTACATTGCCACACCAACTTGAGTGTTTATTCGGACAGTTCATTTCTGTGCCCCAGGAGTCTGGTGAACGAGACTCTGCACTGAGAACAGCACCAATTTGCATTTATATAGCGCCTTTAATGTAGTAAAAAGTTCTAAGGTGCTTCAGGGGTGCGGTTATCAATCAAAATTTGACACTGAGCCACATAAGGAGATATTAGGCCAGGTGACCAAAAACTTGGTCAAAGAAGTGTGGTTTGAAGGAGAGTCTTAAAGGAGGAGAGAGAGGCGGGGAGGTTTAAGGAGGGAATTCCAGAGTTTAGGGCCTAGGCAGCTGAAGGCACGGCCGCCAATGGTGGAGCGATGAAAATCGGGGATGCGCAAGAGGCCGGAATTGGAGGAGCACAGAGATCTGGGAGGGTTGTAGGGGCTGGAGGAGGTTACAGAGATAGGGAGGGGCGAGGATGTGGAGCGATTTGAAAACGATACCCCCAGGTTTACCCATCGTGTAAAGTGACAATCTCTACAACGGGCGAGGCTTTCGGATTCCTCTGTAGTGACAATGGCGGCGTGCTGTATTTCAGCAGGGCTGTCAAATCATCGGCAGTATTGTGCGTGCCACGTGGAGTCAGAGCTTGGTTTCCTGACGATCAGTTGACCTACATAAACAAAATCACCTTGGTACAAAAGTACTGCCAGTGAAGCTAAAGGTGGAAATATTGGACCCCTGGGAGATAAAGAAAGTTAATGAAAAGCAGAGGCCTCAAGAACCACATTCAAAACCGTGATTTCCTGCAGCCTATCTTGTTTCTGAGAACTGGGAGCCCTGATGTGAGAGTGTAACCAGCTCCCAGCGACGGATTGAGAGAAGTAATGAAACATCAGCCCCACAATCCACAGCCACTGCTACACCTGTGGGTTAGAGGAGTGATTGAAATCCAACTGACAAAGAGCCGAGCGAGAACCCGGGCACGCTAGACTAGGCCGAAGCCCCTGCAAAACAAAAGAAGCAGAAGGTACATCTTCGATTTGTGAAACACGCTTTTGTTTGTAGTACTGGCTTTTTGTTTTGAAAGTTTGATCTCTCTCTTAGGTCCGTTGCTGTTAGGGACAAGTCCGTTGTTGAGGTGCAACCTGTGGATCTGTAGACTAACGGGCACAATTTGCGCCCCCCCTCAAAATTCAGATTTTTCAAAGAAAGAAAGAAGTTCAGCCCCCGTGGGGGAGGGGGTCCTTAAAGGGACATCGGCCTTTCTCACTTCCTGTCCACTGGCTCCAAACATAATGGGGTAGATTTCTGCCCTCACTGCGGATCGCTCACCCGTTCTAGAACATGCCCCATTCTCCGTCCATTGGTTTCAGTGCGATCAGAATCAGGAGGGTTCTAGAACGATCCAGATTACCACACAAGGTGCCAAAGACAAAAATCCTCCCCCAATGACTGCTCTGGTGGAGCGAGTCCATTTGAAGAATGAAGAAGACGACCCTATAAAGTAGGTAACTGTACTGCCCCCTGGGCACGCTCTCCCCTCCGCGCACGCTCCCCCCTCCGCTCACGCTCCTCCCTCCGCTCACGCTCTCCCCTCCGCGCACGCTCTCCCCTCCGTGCACGCTCTCCCCTCCGCTCACGCTCCCCCCTCCGCTCACGCTCCCCCCTCCGCTCACACACACGCTCTCCCCTCCGCGCACGCTCTCCCCTCCGCTCACGCTCTCCCCTCCGCGCACGCTCTCCCCTCCGTGCACGCTCTCCCCTCCGCTCACGCTCCCCCCTCCGCTCACACACACGCTCTCCCCTCCGCGCACGCTCTCCCCTCCGCTCACGCTCTCCCCTCCGTGCACGCTCTCCCCTCCGCGCACGCTCCCCCCTCCGCTCACACACACACTCTCCCCTCCGCTCACACACACACTCTCCCCTCCGCTCACACACACACTCTCCCCTCCGCTCACACACACACTCTCCCCTCCGCTCACACACACACTCTCCCCTCCGCTCACACACACACTCTCCCCTCCGCTCACACACACACTCCCCCCTCCGCGCACACTCCCCCCTCCGCTCACACACACACTCTCCCCTCCGCTCACACACACACTCTCCCCTCCGCTCACACACACACTCTCCCCTCCGCGCACGCTCCCCCCTCCGCTCACACACACACTCTCCCCTCCGCTCACACACACACTCTCCCCTCCGCTCACACACACACTCTCCCCTCCGCTCACACACACACTCTCCCCTCCGCTCACACACACACTCTCCCCTCCGCTCACACACACACTCTCCCCTCCGCTCACACACACACTCTCCCCTCCGCTCACACACACACTCTCCCCTCCGCTCACACACACACTCTCCCCTCCGCTCACACACACACACTCCCCTCCGCTCACACACACACTCTCCCCTCCGCTCACACACACACTCTCCCCTCCGCTCACACACACACTCTCCCCTCCGCTCACACACACACTCCCCCCTCCGCGCACACTCCCCCCTCCGCTCACACACACACTCTCCCCTCCGCTCACACTCTCCCCTCCGCGCACACTCCCCCCTCCGCTCACACACACACTCTCCCCTCCGCTCACACACACACTCCCCCCTCCGCTCACACTCTCCCCTCCGCTCACACACACACTCTCCCCTCCGCTCACACACACACTCCCCCCTCCGCGCACACTCCCCCCTCCGCTCACACACACACTCTCCCCTCCGCTCACACACACACTCCCCCCTCCGCTCACACTCTCCCCTCCGCTCACACACACACTCTCCCCTCCGCTCACACACACACTCCCCCCTCCGCGCACACTCCCCCCTCCGCTCACACACACACTCTCCCCTCCGCTCACACTCTCCCCTCCGTGCACGCTCTCCCCTCCGCGCACGCTCCCCCCTCCGCTCACACACACACTCTCCCCTCCGCTCACACACACACTCTCCCCTCCGCTCACACACACACTCCCCCCTCCGCTCACACTCTCCCCTCCGCTCACACACACACTCCCCCCTCCGCTCACACACACACTCCCCCCTCCGCTCACACTCCCCCCTCCGCTCACACACACACTCCCCCCTCCGCTCACACTCTCCCCTCCGCTCACACACACACTCCCCCCTCCGCTCACACACACACTCCCCCCTCCGCGCACACTCCCCTCCGCTCACACACACACTCCCCCCTCCGCTCACACACACACTCTCCCCTCCGCGCACACTCCCCCCTCCGCTCACACACACACTCCCCCCTCCGCTCACACACACACTCCCCCCTCCGCGCACACTCCCCCCTCCGCTCACACACACACTCCCCCCTCCGCTCACACACACACTCCCCCCTCCGCTCACACACACACTCCCCCCTCCGCTCACACACACACTCCCCCCTCCGCGCACACTCCCCTCCGCTCACACACACACTCCCCCCTCCGCTCACACACACACTCCCCCCTCCGCGCACACTCCCCCCTCCGCTCACACACACACTCCCCCCTCCGCTCACACACACACTCTCCCCTCCGCGCACACTCCCCTCCGCTCACACACACACTCCCCCCTCCGCTCACACACACACTCCCCCCTCCGCGCACACTCCCCCCTCCGCTCACACACACACTCCCCCCTCCGCTCACACACACACTCCCCCCTCCGCTCACACACACACTCCCCCCTCCGCGCACACTCTCCCCTCGGCTCACACACACACTCCCCCCTCCGCTCACACTCCCCCCTCCGCTCACACACACACTCCCCCCTCCGCTCACACTCCCCCCTCCGCTCACACACACACTCCCCCCTCCGCTCACACTCTCCCCTCCGCGCACACACACACTCCCCCCTCCGCTCACACACACACTCCCCCCTCCGCTCACACTCTCCCCTCCGCTCACACACACACTCCCCCCTCCGCGCACACTCTCCCCTCGGCTCACACACACACTCCCCCCTCCGCTCACACTCCCCCCTCCGCTCACACACACACTCCCCCCTCCGCGCACACTCCCCCCTCCGCTCACACACACACTCCCCCCTCCGCTCACACTCCCCCCTCCGCTCACACACACACTCCCCCCTCCGCTCACACTCTCCCCTCCGCTCACACACACACTCCCCCCTCCGCTCACACTCCCCCCTCCGCTCACACACACACTCCCCCCTCCGCGCACACTCCCCCCTCCGCTCACACACACACTCCCCCCTCCGCTCACACACACACTCCCCCCTCCGCTCACACACACACTCCCCCCTCCGCTCACACACACACTCCCCCCTCCGCTCACACACACACTCCCCCCTCCGCTCACACACACACTCCCCCCTCCGCGCACACTCCCCTCCGCTCACACACACACTCCCCCCTCCGCTCACACACACACTCCCCCCTCCGCGCACACTCCCCCCTCCGCTCACACACACACTCCCCCCTCCGCGCACACTCCCCTCCGCTCACACACACACTCCCCCCTCCGCTCACACACACACTCCCCCCTCCGCTCACACACACACTCCCCCCTCCGCTCACACACACACTCCCCCCTCCGCGCACACTCCCCCCTCCGCTCACACACACACTCCCCCCTCCGCTCACACACACACTCCCCCCTCCGCGCACACTCACACTCTCCCCTCCGCTCACACTCTCCCCTCCGCGCACACTCACACTCTCCCCTCCGCTCACACTCTCCCCTCCGCGTGCACACACTCTCCCCTCCGCTCACACACACACTCCCCCCTCCGCGCACACTCCCCCCTCCGCTCACACACACACTCCCCCCTCCGCGCACTCTCTCCCCTCGGCTCACACACACACTCCCCCCTCCGCTCACACACACACTCCCCCCTCCGCGCACACTCCCCCCTCCGCGCACACTCTCCCCTCGGCTCACACACACACTCCCCCCTCCGCGCACACTCTCCCCTCCGCGCACACTCCCCCCTCCGCTCACACTCCCCCCTCCGCTCACACTCCCCCCTCCGCGCACACTCCCCCCTCCGCGCACACTCCCCCCTCCGCTCACACACACACTCCCCCCTCCGCTCACACACACACTCCCCCCTCCGCGCACACTCTCCCCTCGGCTCACACACACACTCCCCCCTCCGCGCACACTCCCCCCTCCGCTCACACACACACTCCCCCCTCCGCTCACACTCTCCCCTCGGCTCACACACACACTCCCCCCTCCGCTCACACACACACTCCCCCCTCCGCTCACACACACACTCCCCCCTCCGCGCACACTCCCCCCTCCGCTCACACTCTCCCCTCCGCTCACACACACACTCTCCCCTCCGCTCACACTCTCCCCTCCGCTCACACACACACTCCCCCCTCCGCGCACACTCCCCCCTCCGCTCACACACACACTCCCCCCTCCGCTCACACACACACTCCCCCCTCCGCTCACACACACACTCCCCCCTCCGCTCACACACACACTCCCCCCTCCGCTCACACACACACTCCCCCCTCCGCGCACACTCTCCCCTCGGCTCACACACACACTCCCCCCTCCGCTCACACTCCCCCCTCGGCTCACACACACACTCCCCCCTCCGCTCACACTCTCCCCTCCGCGCACACACACACTCCCCCCTCCGCTCACACACACACTCCCCCCTCCGCGCACACTCCCCCCTCCGCTCACACACACACTCCCCCCTCCGCTCACACTCCCCCCTCCGCGCACACTCTCCCCTCGGCTCACACACACACTCCCCCCTCCGCGCACACTCCCCTCCGCTCACACACACACTCCCCCCTCCGCTCACACACACACTCTCCCCTTCGCGCACACTCCCCTCCGCTCACACACACACTCCCCCCTCCGCTCACACACACACTCCCCCCTCCGCGCACACACACACTCCCCCCTCCGCTCACACACACACTCCCCCCTCCGCTCACACACACACTCCCCCCTCCGCGCACACTCCCCCCTCCGCTCACACACACACTCCCCCCTCCGCTCACACACACACTCCCCCCTCCGCTCACACACACACTCCCCCCTCCGCGCACACTCCCCCCTCCGCTCACACACACACTCCCCCCTCCGCTCACACACACACTCCCCCCTCCGCGCACACTCCCCCCTCCGCTCACACACACACTCCCCCCTCCGCTCACACACACACTCCCCCCTCCGCTCACACACACACTCCCCCCTCCGCGCACACTCCCCCCTCCGCTGACACACACACTCCCCCCTCCGCTCACACACACACTCCCCCCTCCGCTCACACACACACTCCCCCCTCCGCTCACACTCCCCCCTCCGCGCACACTCTCCCCTCGGCTCACACACACACTCCCCCCTCCGCGCACACTCCCCTCCGCTCACACACACACTCCCCCCTCCGCTCACACACACACTCCCCCCTCCGCTCACACACACACTCCCCCCTCCGCGCACACTCCCCCCTCCGCTCACACACACACTCCCCCCTCCGCGCACACTCCCCCCTCCGCTCACACACACACTCCCCCCTCCGCTCACACACACACTCCCCCCTCCGCGCACACTCCCCCCTCCGCTCACACACACACTCCCCCCTCCGCTCACACACACACTCCCCCCTCCGCGCACACTCCCCCCTCCGCTCACACACACACTCCCCCCTCCGCTCACACACACACTCACCCCTCCGCTCACACACACACTCCCCCCTCCGCTCACACACACACTCCCCCCTCCGCGCACACTCTCCCCTCCGCTCACACACACACTCCCCCCTCCGCGCACACTCTCCCCTCCGCGCACACACACACTCTCCCCTCGGCTCACACACACACTCCCCCCTCCGCTCACACTCTCCCCTCCGCGTGCACACACTCTCCCCTCCGCGTGCACACACTCTCCCCTCCGCGTGCACACACTCTCCCCTCCGCTCACACTCTCCCCTCCGCTCACACTCTCCCCTCCGCTCACACTCTCCCCTCCGCTCACACTCTCCCCTCCGCGCACACTCTCCCCTCCGCGTGCACACACTCTCCCCTCCGCTCACACTCTCCCCTCCGCTCACACTCTCCCCTCCGCGTGCACACACTCTCCCCTCCGCTCACACTCTCCCCTCCGCGTGCACACACTCTCCCCTCCGCTCACACTCTCCCCTCCGCTCACACACACTCTCCCCTCCGCGCACACGCACTCTCCCCTCCGCTCACACTCTCCCCTCCGCTCACACTCTCCCCTCCGCTCACACTCTCCCCTCCGCGTGCACACACTCTCCCCTCCGCTCACACTCTCCCCTCCGCTCACACTCTCCCCTCCGCGTGCACACACTCTCCCCTCCGCTCACACTCTCCCCTCCGCTCACACTCTCCCCTCCGCTCACACTCTCCCCTCCGCTCACACACACTCTCCCCTCCGCGCACACGCACTCTCCCCTCCGCTCACACTCTCCCCTCCGCTCACACTCTCCCCTCCGCTCACACTCTCCCCTCCGCGTGCACACACTCTCCCCTCCGCTCACACTCTCCCCTCCGCTCACACTCTCCCCTCCGCGCACACGCACTCTCCCCTCCGCGCACACGCACTCTCCCCTCCGCGTACACGCACTCTCCCCTTCGCTCGCACACACTCTCCCCTCCGCGTACACGCACTCTCCCCTCCGCTGACACTCTCCCCTTCGCTCACACACACTCTCCCCTTCGCTCACACGCACTCTCCCCTTCGCTCACACGCACTCTCCCCTCCGCGCACACGCACTCTCCCCTCCGCTGACACTCTCCCCTTCGCTCACACACACTCTCCCCTTCGCTCACACACTCTCTCCCCTTCGCTCACACTCTCCCCTCCGCTCACACACACTCTCCCCTTCGCTCGCACACACTCTCCCCTCCGCGCACACGCACTCTCCCCTCCGCGCACACGCACTCTCCCCTCCGCTGACACTCTCCCCTTCGCTCGCACACACTCTCCCCTCCGCGTACACGCACTCTCCCCTCCGCTGACACTCTCCCCTTCGCTCACACACACTCTCCCCTCCGCTGACACACTCTCTCCCCTTCGCTCACACACACTCTCCCCTCCGCTGACACTCTCCCCTTCGCTCGCACACACTCTCCCCTCCGCTGACACACTCTCTCCCCTTCGCTCACACACACTCTCCCCTCCGCTGACACTCTCCCCTTCGCTCACACACACTCTCCCCTCCGCTGACACTCTCCCCTTCGCTCACACACACTCTCCCCTCCGCTGACACTCTCCCCTTCGCTCGCACACACTCTCCCCTCCGCGTACACGCACTCTCCCCTCCGCTGACACTCTCCCCTTCGCTCACACACACTCTCCCCTCCGCTGACACACTCTCTCCCCTTCGCTCACACACACTCTCCCCTCCGCTGACACTCTCCCCTTCGCTCGCACACACTCTCCCCTCCGCGTACACGCACTCTCCCCTCCGCTGACACTCTCCCCTTCGCTCACACACACTCTCCCCTTCGCTCACACACACTCTCCCCTTCGCTCGCACACACTCTCCCCTCCGCTGACACTCTCCCCTCCGCTGACACTCTCCCCTTCGCTCACACACACTCTCCCCTTCGCTCACACACACTCTCCCCTTCGCTCACACACACTCTCCCCTTCGCTCACACACACTCTCCCCTTCGCTCACACACACTCTCCCCTTCGCTCACACACACTCTCCCCTTCGCTCGCACACACTCTCCCCTTCGCTCGCACACACTCTCCCCTTCGCTCGCACACACTCTCCCCTCCGCTGACACTCTCCCCTCCGCTGACACTCTCCCCTTCGCTCACACACACTCTCCCCTTCGCTCACACACACTCTCCCCTTCGCTCACACACACTCTCCCCTTCGCTCACACACACTCTCCCCTTCGCTCACACACACTCTCCCCTTCGCTCACACACACTCTCCCCTCCGCGTACACGCACTCTCCCCTCCGCTGACACTCTCCCCTTCGCTCACACACACTCTCCCCTTCGCTCACACACACTCTCCCCTTCGCTCACACACACTCTCCCCTTCGCTCACACACACTCTCCCCTTCGCTCACACACACTCTCCCCTTCGCTCACACTCTCTCCTCCACGTACACACACTCTCCCCTTCGCTCACACACACTCTCCCCTTCGCGTACACGCACTCTCCCCTCCGCGTACACGCACTCTCCCCTCCGCGTACACGCACTCTCCCCTCCGCGTACACGCACTCTCCCCTCCGCGTACACGCACTCTCCCCCATTAGTCTGTGGATTTGGAGTGTCCAATGTCTGGCCCCTATTTGCTCAATTACTCACTATAATCATTCTTAGGCATCCTTTCTGCTGTCATATAAAAAATAGATCAGAGGAATCGCTGGACGATAAAAGACCGAGGCCTATCCAGTCCACCTTCTACCGCCCTGGTAGTCACACAATACAATGATAGTGGAGTTGTTGACTAATTATAACAATCGATCTCTATCAATTAGTCTCCAACAGACCCAGACATGACACCAGGATAGACCCTCCAACAGAATAGCGAAGCCCTTGATGGGGCAATTGCATTCTGTTAATGTAAAATCATTTTGTGTCTTTTTTTAACTCGCTGTCTAGCATTGCCTAATTCCTGGTTGTATTCGGCCTGTCTGGTTATGCTCGTGAGTTACAAATACTTCAACTGATGCAAAGCGCCATCTCGGCTTGCAGCTAAATCTAGGCCAGCACTGGTGAGAGGGTTTGACCCATTTCCTGTTGGCAGTTGCGATGATCAAGGTTTGTGATTATCAGAGGGATGGAATGAGCAGCTGGTGCAATGACCAGATGTCCTTTGTGTGTCTGTCGGTGTTTCTCTTTCGACCAGCGTGCCTGCATGGTGTGGTGGCTGTTTGGGCCTTGTTAATCCATCTCTTTTGTACCAGACCATGCTCCCAGCGCGGAGGATGTTGGGCCTGATTGGCGATTCTCTGATCTGCACCCGTGCCAAGTGAGTCTCGGCACCAGCAACAGGGTCTAGTCACTTCAGTGAAGGGAAGAATTTACTGAAGATTAAGGTCTACGGGATCGCAATACCTTGACGTCCGATGGGGAGTCTGCTGGGAAAACCACAAACTTGACCAGGACCCAGGATGGTTCTGTGGGGGCCGAGCCTCCATGTGCTCCTACATGGCCATTGGCCCAAGGGAAGTTGGAGGGGGGGGGTGTCTCTAAGTCCTGGTGATCCCATGCCCTTGGTCCTCAGTCAGGACCCAGCATAGCTCCAGTGTAGGTATGCCTGGTCTCATCAGGGGAGCGATTGGTACCTTCCCATGGGTTACATCAAGCATTTCCCCCTCACCATCCTGGCCAGCATTTCAGGCCTCCTGGGCTGAGAGAAGGGGTTTCCGCGAGAGGTTTGGACCCCGACTTGCCCTAGTCCCGCTCCTCCTGACCTCTTCCTGACCCCGCAGTGGAATGTTTGGTTCATTTGTGCCAATGTTTTGTTGGCCAAAATGCAGGGGGGAGAACTCCCCTACTCTTCTTCGAAATAGTGGCCGTGGGATCTTTTACATTTAATTGTATCCATGTATTAAGGTGGTGGGTATAAATTGGAAACTCTCTTGTATCCATTTTATAGAGAGCTTGTCTATAGGGTGTGTGTGTGGGTGTAAGGAAGGGGAATCTCTGAGAATAAAAGCTTGGAAGCAACTGAAGATGAGGCTCCAGTATTCTACCTTGCACTACCTGGCTACTCAATTTATAACACTGAGAGGGGCAGACAGGGCCAAGGTTTAACGTCTGATCTGAAGGACGGATGTGACAGGGTGCAAGCCAGTTTTATGACAAGCGGCCCTTTGGCCTTATTGTGCATGAAATGACGCTTTTGGTGCAGCTCACTAATGTGTGCCATGGGGAAGGAGTTTATGATATGGCACTCCCAACAGAGAGCTTCACTCACTGGGATCTCATATCGGAAAATCATGGGGACTGATCCTCCAATTTCCCGTGTGGTGCCTGTGATATGCCATTGCTCCCCGACGGGAGTGGGATATCGTAGTATTGATCCCGTTAAGTCAGTTAGTGATTGATTCTGAACCCGTCAACTGAAGCCGCCATTTTAGGAAATGAAAGTTGAGAAGATAAAAAAGAAAGACTTGCATTTCTATAGCGCCTTTCATGACCTCAGGATGTCCTAAAGTGCTTTACAGCCAATGAAGTACTTTTTGAAGTGTCACTATTGTAATGTAGGAAACGCAGCAGCCAATTTGGGCACAGAAAGATCCCACAAACAGCAATGTGATAAATGACCAGATAATCTGTTTTTTTTAGTGATGTTGGTTGAGGGATAAATATTGCCCAGCATACTGGGGAGAACCCCCCTGCTCTTCTTCAAGACAGTGCTATAGGATCTTTTGTGTTTACCTTGAGAGGGCAGACAGGGCCTCAGTTTAATGAAAGACGGCACCTCTGACAGCATAGTACTCCCTCAGTACTGCACTGGAAGTGTTAGTATGGATTATGCACGGAAGTCTCTGGAGTGGGACTTGAACCCACAACCTTCATGACTCAGAGTCAAGAGTGCTACCCACTGAGCCACAGCTGATAGTAGCTATGGTGATGATGTGAAGGATTCAGTAATAATGAGCAGTGGGGACGAAGTGAAATCTGCTAGAAAATGTGAGCTCATCACAAAACGTATCCCACCTGAAGGGTATTGTGTTATGTGGCTGTACAGCACAGAGGGAGGCCATTCGGCCCATCGTGCTTGCTCCCCTCTGAGAAAGAACTATCCATTCCCCATTAAAAAAAAATTCTTTGCCAAATATTTATCCACTTGCCTTTTAAAAGTCTGTTGTGGATTCTGCTCCAACCAGCCTTTAATATAGTAAATTGTCCTGAGGTGCTTCACAGGAGCGATTATCAAACAAAATTTGACACCAAAAGCTTGGTCAAAGAGATAGGTTTTAAGGAGTGTCTTAAAGGAGGAGAAAGAGGTGGAGAGGCGGAGAGGTTTAGGGAGGGAATTCCAGAGCTCAGAGCCTAGACAGCTGAAGGCTCGGCCGCCAATGGTGGAGCAATTAAAATCGGGGATGTGTAAGAGGCCAGAATTGGAGGAACGCAGAGATTTTGGAGGGTTGTAGGGCTGGAGGAGGTTACAGGGATAGGGAGGGGCGAGGCCATGGAGGGATTTGAAAACAAGAATAAAAATGTTAAAATTGAGGTGTTGCCGGACCAGGAACCGATGTAGGTCAGTGAGCACAGAGGTGATGGGTGAACGGGACTTGGTGCTGGTTAGGATACGGGGCAGCAGAGTTTTGAATGAGCTCAAGTTTATGGAGAGTGGAAGATGGAAGGCTGGCCAGGAGAGCATTGGAATAATCAAGTCTGGAGGTAACAAAGGCATGGACAACAGGGGTAGTTCTTGGAACATCCACTAGACGGAGCCCTAACACTACAGGATGATGTTATATCGGGGTCTATATATATAAAAAAACAACGCAACGATTGGCTGGTCACAAGTTACAGGGAAGCAATTTGAAAAGGCAGAGCCGATTATCCCGTTGGCCGCAGGTACTCGAGTGGATTGGGAACGTTAGCACATCCCCAACTTTTGAAGTAGCCTTAAATTCACTGCTTGTTATTTGTAACTCTTTACCGTAATTGGTCCATTGTTTTTGCAGCATTATTTAGGAGACGAGGCAATGAAGTCGATTGGAACCGTAAGAGGTGAAAGGTCAGAGGTATCGTGAGGCGCCATCTGTCTACACTCCAAAACATCACGGTGCAGTACGATATCTGGGATCTATCTGTGAGTTCTCACACCTCTCTGCTCCCTTTCAAGGAGAAGTAATAAAGATATTTTGTTAAGTACAGGCCATTCGGCCCGACCAATCCATGTTGGTGTTTATCCTCCACATGACCAGTATCCTAATCCCATTTGCCCACCCTGTTCGCGTATCCTTTATCCTCCTTTCCTTCAACCACCTATTTAACCCATTCTTAAATGTTGACATGGTCTCTGCTTCAATCATTAACACCAAGAAGAAAGAGAAAGAAAAGAGCTTGCATTTATATAGCGCCTTTCACGACCTCAGGACGTCCCAAAGTGCTTCACAGCCAATGAAGTGTAGTCACTGTTGTAATGTAGTGCATTCCACAGTCGCACAACCCACCTTTCTCCTTCTCTCTGGTTTTGTATCCATGTTCCCCTCGTTCCTGACCTCTCAATCAGACGGGACTGTCTACCTGACCCCTGGAACATGTGATGCCGGCTTTGTGCGCAAAAAGATTTGAACACAATCTGATTTGGGGCGCTGATATTCCTCGCAATATTGAGAATGAATTCAAGATAAATTAAAGCTATGAATTAAAGGCTGCTCGACACTGCCAGTGTAAGCCCCATTTGTACAATGTAGCCGGAGGCGGGCGGGAGGGAAATGCTGCCCTCTCCGTTTATGATTGAAATCTGAGAAGCGCAAAAGATTCTTTTTGTTAAAACTTTACTGACCCGGCAACAATTTCAAACAATTTCACACATCGTAGTTCAACCCTGGAAATTTCGAGAAGAAAAGCAGGGCTGTGTTGATAAGGGTCACAATCTGGGAATGGACGCAACGTAGAGAATCCTTTGTTAGACCTTTCAGTGCTAATACGACAGAACGAAAATAAAAAGGTACCTGACGCGCTTTATTTTTAAAAAGGCAAACTTAAACAAAAGACAATAAAATCAAGAAGTACTTCCGTTAAGTGGGGAGACTGGAGAAGCTGGGATTGTTCTCCTTAGAGCAGAGAAGGTTAAGGGGAGATTTAATAGAGGTGTTCAAAATGATGAAGGGTTTGATAAAGTAAATAAGGAGAAACTGTTCCCAGTGGCAGAAGGGTCAGTAACCAGAGGACACAGATTTAAGGTAATTGGCAAAATAACCGGGGTGAGACGAGGAGAATTTTTTTACACAGAGTTGTTATGATTTGGAATGCGCTGCCTGAAAGGGTGGTGGAAGCAGATTCAATAATAACTTTCAAAATGAATTGGATAAATACTTGAAGGGGAAAATTTGCAGGGCTACAGGGAAAAAGCAGAGGGAGTGGAACTAATTGGATAGCTCTTTCAAAGAGCTGGCACAGGCACGATGGGCCGAATGGACTCCTTCTGTGCCATATCATTCTATGAAGAATAAAATACTCAGTCTTCATTAAGAAAGTTGACTGAACAGTTATATTAATTGGCCCTTTCACTAAAAATCAGCCCGAGAATACAAATGGGTGGATGTTATGCTACAGTGATACAGAGCTCTGCTCAGACCCCATCTGGAGACTGCATTCAGTTCTGTGCACCGCACCTCAGGAAGGATATATTGGCCTTAGAGGGGGTGCAGCATGGATTCCCTCGAGTATAGAAGATTAAGGGGTGATCTAATTGAGGTGTTGAAGATGATTAAGGGATTCGATAAGGTAGAGAGAGAGAAACTATTTCCTCTGGTGGGGGAGTCCAGAACAAGGGGGTATAATCTTAAAATTAGAGCTAGACCGTTCAGGGGTGATGTCAGGAAGCATTTCTTCACACAAAGGGGAGTGGAAATCTGGAACTCTCTCCCCCAAAAAGCTGTTGAGGCTGGGGGTCAATTGAAAATGTCAAAACTGAGATTGATAGATTTTTGTGAGGTAAGGGTATTAAGGGTTAGGGAACCAAGGTGGGTAAATGGAGTTAAGAAACAGATCAGCCATGATCTAATTGAATGGTGGAACAGGCTCGAGGGGCTGAATGGCCTCCTGTTCCTACGATGTGGTTACTCAATGCTTGAAAATGTTGAAGTACAAAAGAAAAATCCATTGAAAGGCAGCCCCTGACAACGACTAACCAGGGAACTGTTCCTGGGAAGATCTCTAGAAGACGCACTTGTTAGCCAAACATCTGTCACCAAGACAACCGCCTCCTGGTGAGCTACAAACCTGGCGTTCATATTTCCATCAGGTTTTTCATTGTGCTTCAAATGAAAAACTGTATGGAGAGAGTTAATTCCAGCTCTGCTCTGCAGGGGGAGGAGGGGAGTCAGTTTGTGTTGATAGCTTCTTTTATTTTTTCCTGCTTCTTCTACATTTGCAAAAAGCTTTCGGGTGTCTAATCCTGGTGTAACACAGAGCTTAAGAGTGAAGCTGGAGGATATTTCGAAGCACAGCACAAGCTTCCAGGTGGATTTGGCCGGGGAGTGTGGTACTAGAGAAGGGAGGAGACAGAACCAAGCTCCTTAGTCACACCATCGTGTAGATTTATTACAGGGCGTGAGACGTTAATTGGCGGCCAGCCTGGCAGAGATTGCCAGCATTAGGTAACGTCTGCGATTCCCTGCCATCTGTGAGCAGATGGAAATAACAATGGCTGAGGATCAGCTCCTCTCAGCTAATGGTTTCCTTCAGGGAATGTCCTCTTGACCTCGTTAACAATTTGGAAAGAGAAGGTATTTTCGATTATCAAATAGTCCACACGCTCAAAATAAATCTGCAGCAATACTACGACAGTCAGTCTCCCAAGATTGATAGATATCCGATCATTTACATTAAGCCCTTTCTAATTAGAAAGAAAGCTACATCGAATTATATCACAATACACAGCACAGAAACAGGCCATTCGGCCCAACTTGTCTGTGCTGGTGTTTATGCTCCACATGAGTCTCTTCCCACCTACTTCATCTCACCCTATCACCAGATCCTTCTATTCCTTTCTCCCTCATGTGTTTATCCAGCTTCCCCTTAAATCTATCTCTGTTAT
Organism: Heptranchias perlo; assembly: GCF_035084215.1. NCBI lineage: Eukaryota > Metazoa > Chordata > Chondrichthyes > Hexanchiformes > Hexanchidae > Heptranchias > Heptranchias perlo. The sequence goes on from NC_090329.1 coordinate 22,861,205, forward strand.
TCGCCTCAACTACTCCTTGTGATAACGAGATCCTCATTCTCACCACTCTGTGGGTAAAGAAGTTTCTCCTGAATTCCTTATTGGATTTATTAGTGACTATCGTATATTTATGGCCCCTGGTTCTGGTCTCCCCACAAGTGGAAATATCTTCTCTACATCCTCTCTATCAAACCCCTTCATAATTTTAAAGACCTCTATCAGGTCACCCCTCAGATTTCTCTTTTCTAGAGAAAAGAGCCCCTGCCTGTTCAGTCTTTCCTGATAATTATGACATCTCAGTCCTGGGATCAGGATGTCTCAAAGCACTTCGCAGCCAATGAAGTACATTTTCTTTCAATTTCAGGATGTGGGCATTGTTGGCAAGGCTGGCATTTATTGCCCATCCCTAGTTGGTGTCGGGCTGCCTTCTTCTTGAACCGCTGCAGTCCTTTGTAGCAGTTTGAAAGGACTGATTGGCTTCCTAGAAGAACAGTTAAGAGTCAACCACGTTGGGTGTGGGACTGGAGTCACATGTAGGCCCAGATCGGGTAAGGACGGCAGGTTTCCTTCCCTAAAGGACATTGGTGACCCAGTTGGGTTTTTACGACAATCCGACAGCTTCATGGTTATTTTTACTGAGACCAGCTTTTTATTTCCAGATTGTAAATAGACTGAATTTAAATTCTCAAACTGCCCACGGTGGGAACTGAACTCCCAGTCTCTGAATTATTAGGCCAGAAACATAACCACTACCCTGCTGTAACGTCTCATCATTGTTGTAATGTAGGAAACGTGGCAGCCAATTTGTGCACAGCAAGTCTCCCAAACAGCAATGAGATAGTGACCAGATCACCTGATTTTAGTGATGTTGGTTGAGGGATAAATATTGGCCAGGACACTGGGGAGAATTCTGCTCTTCTTTGAATAGTGGCCGTAGAATCTTTTACATCCACCTGAGAGGTCATACGGGGCCTCGGTTTAACATCTCAACCGAAAGATGGCACCTCTGACAGTGCAGCACTCTCTCAGTACTGCACTGGGAGTGTTGGCTTGGATTATGGACTCAAGTTTCTGGAGTGGGGCTTGAACCCACAACCTTCTGACTCAGAGACGAGAGTGTTACCCACTAAGCCTTAGAGATGCATTACCCAATCCTCACTGTCTAGGGCTTTCACATTAAGGTTAATTGTGTGGTAGAATCGAGAGCAGGGTTTAGCAGGCTTAATTTCGGGCACTCCCAACTTTCTGCTGATTGATTTTGAAAGTGGCCGTTTGGGGAGGTGTGGGAGGCCCCCAGCATCCAATAGAACTGCACCCTCAAAACGAGTCAGCAGTAGGGTCGCCAACACTGGTGGGACATATTCCTGACTCCAGCCACCCCGCCCCCACACTCCCGCCATTGGTCGCCAGTGCCCTGCCCCGCCCCCACACTAGATTGATTCCTGGGATGAGAGGCTTGTCCTATGAAGAGAGATTGAGTAGAATGGGCCTATACTCTCTTGAGTTTCGAAGAATGTGAGGTGATCTCATTGAAACATATAAGATTCTAAGAGGGCTTGACAGGATAGATGCTGAGAGGCTGTTTCCTGTGGCTGGTGAATCTAGAAATAGGGGGCATAGTCTCAGGAAAAGGGGTCGGACATTTAAGACTGAGATTAGGAAAAATGTCTTCACTCAGGTGGACGTGAATCTTTGGAATTCTCCACCCAGGAGGGCTGTGGATGCTCAGTTGTTGAATATATTCAAGGCTGAGATAAATAGATTTTTGAACTCTAAGGGAATCAAGGGATATGGGGATCGGTAAGTGGAGTTGAGGTCGAAGATCACCCATGATTTTATTGAATGGCGGAGCAGGCTCGAGGGGCCATATGGCCTACTCCTGCTCCTATTTCTTATGTTCTTACTCCCGCCATTGGTCGCCCAACATGTCCGCCCTCGGGGCGCCCCGCCTCCACACTCCCGCCATTGGTCGCCCGACATTCCCATCCTCGCGGCATCTTCCCAACCAATCGGAAAGCGAATAGATACTTCAATACCCGATTGGATGATTCTTGACTGTCAATCAAATAGCCTTTTTTTCCCATGTCCGATATTTTTATAACTAATAAACAAAGAATTTTTTTTTTAAAACACAATTTTTAAAGCGCCATTGATTTGTCTCCCGGTTTTATTTTGCTGGCAGCAGTGTCCAGGAGATTAATCTTTAATTCCTGGAGACTCCAGGTCAATTCTGGAGGGGTTGGCAACAGGAGTCAGCAGGTTGGAGGGAGACCTGAGGAACTAGGCCCGAAGTCCAGCACTGACAGACTGCCATCGCGCTCCCTGGCCTGAGAGAGCTGCTGTTATCACTCCTGCTGCAACCAGCGGATCGATGGGGAATTCACCCAATATATATAATCCTTTGCCTGGATTTAACTATTGCCTGCCTGTTAAAGTGTGACATCTTACAATGGTCAACAAGCATAAACTTGGTCGAAAGAGGAGCAACATCAGTCTGAAGGATATGCTGACAGCGTAAGATGAAGTAGGGTGGGAGGAGGCATGTATGGAGCAGAAACACCAGCATGGACCAGTTGGGCCGAATGGCCTGTTTCTGTGCAGTACATTCTATGTAATTCTATGAAACAGTTGGCAGTTTGTTGGAATCCATTTCAACACCTGCACCGGGGAGATCGATGCAAACAATCGTTCAAATTCAGATTAAAGAAGTTTAGCAATGACAAAAATTACACATCAACACAACAGGATCACAAAGCTGGAAACTGCATGTGAATCTTCGAGATTTTCACTCTCCCTCCAACAAAAAGATAGGAGCCAAACACTTTCCACAAAGGCTGTGCCTCTTCATCAAGCAAACTTTCCATTTTTTGGCTTGGAGAGGGAGGGGAGTCACATGTCCTTCCTCACACAGCTGTGTCACACAGATAGAAAGGACTTGCATTCCTTTCACTCCTTTCATGACCCCAGGATGTCCCACAGTGCTTCACAGCCAATGAAGTACTTATTGAAGTGGAGTCACTGTTGTTAATGTAGGAAGCACAGCAGCCAATTTGCGCACAGCAAGATCCCACAAACAGCAATGAGATACTGACCAGATAATCTGTTTTAGTGATGTTGGTTGAGGGATAAATATTGGCCCCAGGACACGGGGAGAACTCCCCTGCTCTTCTTTGAAATAGTGGCCATGGGGTCCTTTGCCTCCATTACGTCACGGATTCAAACCCCACTCCAGAGACCTTCTTTCCTTCTTTCTTTCTTTCTCTAAACGTTTTATACTTACATAATGCCTTTTGTAGGTTTAGAAAGTAGAAGCGTTTCAATAAGTTGATTGTGGGCTGAGCAATTGTGTTAAAGTTGCAATTGCTATTCCTCATTATCTGCTATAGCAGTGTAGGAGGTACACTAATAATTTTATTTTGCATGAAGTGCCTTTCAAGAGACAGATGAGACAATTATCGCCCATCAGGAGGGAGTCTTACTCACGTCTATTGTACGAGCTGGAGCGGGAAAGAAAAACAGGGGAATAATGATGTGACAGGCACTGGCAATGCTGCAATCAATCACCTCCCAACAACCCAGAAGCACAATGGATTTTATGGTCTTTCTTATCTCCCTCTGGTGGGTTATAAAAGAGACACGTCACATGGTGCAGTGCCATTGCTGGCCCAAAGTTGGCACTTGCTCGGAATGATGGGATGATGCTCGACAGGTCATGTGACCCTCACAGTTATTCTTCTTATTAGCAAGCATTGAATCTTCCTTCTTACTCATCGTTCTTTCTGAGGCATTAAATCCTGGTCTGTCAGATTGTGAATATTTCACATTCTATTGCACAAAAGCCCATGTTGATGGGGCTGTGGCTTTCATTATTAGCCTACATATCCCACTCATAGAACCATTCGGCCCATCATCCCTGTGCTGGCTCTCAGGAAGAGCTATCCCACTCCTTCCTATTTTAATGGACAGCTCCACACATTAAGGTTGATTGGTCCCAGGTTCTGACTGAGAATATCTGTAACCCGTCTATGAGTGTGTTTACACTCAAGCAATAGTGGATTTGTGGGGAAGTGGGAGAGAGGGAGAGGGAGAGATATGGAGGGAAAGATTGAGGGACAGAGAGATCGTGAGAAAAAGAGAGGGAGGGATAGAGGCAAGAGAAAGAGAGAGAGATAGAAAAAGAGAGGGAAGATAGATATTTATAAGCAGAGAGAGAGGAGCGAGAGATATAGAGAGGGAGGCAGATATAACATATATATATATATATATATGTAGACAGAGAGAGGGGGAGGGAGTGACAGAAAGGAAGAGAGCAGGAGAGATAGAGAGGGATAGTGAGAGTACGATAAATGGAAGGATATATATACAGAGACAGAGGGAGGGAGACAGAGAGAGACAGAGAAGCCCTGGCAGTTTATGCACAATGGGGTAGAAATTCTGATGGGTGATCCACCTACAAACACTTTACACACAGATAAATAATTCCTGCCTGTGCTGTTTATAACAAGTTTGCATGTCTTTGTAAAAATAGAGTGGGCCAAAGTACTGTGTATGTCTGTTAAGTGTTTGTACATGAATTCCATCCACCAGAGTTTCCAATGGTATCTGTACGTAAAGGTCAGGACATGGTTCTCCACAACTTCCTACTAGATAAAAACCATAGAAAGACTTGTATTTATACAGTGTCTTTCATGACCTCAGGATGTCCCAAAGCGTTTTACAGCCAATGAAGTACTTTTTTAAGGGTAGTCAATATAATGTAGGAAATGCAGCAGCCAATTTGCGCACAGCAAGATCCCACAAATAGCAATGGGATAATGACCAGATCATCTGTTTTTTAGTGATATTGATTGAGGGATAAATATTGGCCCCAGGGGAGAACTCCCCTGCTCTTCTTCAAAATAGTGCCATGAGATCCTTTATATCCACTATGAGAGGGCAGATAGGGCCTTGGTTTAACATCTCTTCTCTGATAGTGTAGCACTCCCTCAGTACTGCACTGGGAGCGTCAGCCTAGATTTTGTGCTCAAGTCTCTGTAGTGGAGATTAGAACCTATGACCTTCTGACTCAGAGGCAAGAGTGCGACCCACTGAGCCACGGCTGTTACTGCAGCAAATGTTCCTCTTTTGCATTTCAGCGTAAGAATATTGCCAGGGTGTGGGGAATAACGGGCGGGGAGGACTGAAAAACCAACAAAGGAGGCCGCCCGTTATTCCATTCATTTAAATGAATGAGGTGGAAAATCAGCTGAGCTCTGTTATGGGCATACGATTTCCCTCGATGTGCCAATTACCTTAAATCTGTGTCCTCTGGTTACCGACCCACCTGCCTGTGGGAGGGAGCAGGAATCGGCCCTGGGTCGAGTAATTAGCTGCCGTGGTAGGTCTAAACAATAGGAGAAGCCGTGCTAGCTTCTTACCTCTCTCAGTCTTGCTGCAGACACAATACCAGACAGACTGAGTCCCAGGAGTGTCTACTTGTTTCCCACAGCTGGCTAAAAGCTTTGATATTTTTAGCACTGCCCTTTTTAATGGGTGGCTTCGCAGATCTAACGAGCGCCTTGTTTTCTGAAGGGTCCCATTATGATTTCTCAATAGGAATGAGATGCAGCAGCCTCTGTATTTAACGAGTAACCATTCTCATCACACACAGTGAGTGGAACGGCATTTTTATATCTCTCAAAGAGCCGGGTACTCTGTCATGGCCCCACGTTTTTATTCAGTGGTGCTTCTAATCACAGCAAGAATGATCACTGGTGACATGTTTACATCAACGCACTGGAAAGAATGTTCTACGTTTATATAGCGCTTTTCATTATCTCAGGACGTCCCAAAACGCTTTACAACCAATTAAGTACTTTTTTTAAAGTGTGGTCACTGTTGTAATGTAGGAAACGCAGCAGCCAATTTGCGCACAGCAAGATCCCACAAATAGCAATGGGATAATGACCAGATCATCTGTTTTTTAGTGATATTGATTGAGGGATAAATATTGGCCCAGTTCACCGGGGAGAACTCTCCTGCTCTTCTTCTAAGTAGTGTCGTGGTATCTTTTATGTCCACCTGAGAGGGCAGATGGGGCCTCGGTTTAACGTCTCATCCAAAAGACGGCACTTCCGACAGTGCAGCACTCCCTCAGTACTGCACTGGATTATGTGCTCAAGTCTTAGGAGAGGGGGTTGACCCTATGACTTTCTGACTCAAGGGCAAGAGTAACATCCACTGAGCCACGGCTAACATTTCTAAGGATGTGTTCCTTGGATACAGTTATTGAGGATATTAACTCCAAGATGTGGGACTTCAGTTTCCAGTTTGAAATTCCACCATGAGGTGAGATGACCATTGTTTTTATTCTCGGTCATTTTCAATGCAGATAGTTGAGGAAATGATCAGAAACAACCGCACAAAACAGACTGATAATAAAAAAGTACAAAACGCCCCAACATCATTTGGCAACATGGCCGTGAATTAAGTCTGGGCCTGATTTGGGGCTTAGACTCGAGGCTGAGTGTGCCCAAGCTGAGAGGCCCGAGGATCGATGGAAACTGGCCCTCGGCCAGGGGTTGCCAACTTGGGCTGGACGTTACCCTGGAGGTTTCATCACATGACTTCCTGCCTCCAATCACCCCGTCCTCTACGCCTCCGTCATTGGTCGCCCAACACGTCCATCCTCACGACGCACTGCCTTCCTGCACCAATCGGAGAGCAAACAGACTCTTCATTACCCGATTGGCTGATTCTTGACTATTTTTATGACTGGAGATTGGTCTTTAATTCCTGGAAACTCCAGGACAATCCTGGAGGGTTGGCAACCCTAATCCCAAACGGGGCCTTGATGGGTCTTTTGGTGCACAGACCCCTAAAAGCCTGGGATTTCCCTGTCCTCTTTGCCCTGCATTCAGTGCACCGGGGCATGGAGTAGACCTCAAGCCTCTGTGCCCAATAATACAGGGCCAAGCACCAAAGCAGATTTGATTATCATTAGTTAGCTTGTGGTTTGTAAGTATCTTTGATATTAAGGCGTTTATTGTTTAGTCAGGAATATAATTACATGCCATCAAGTGGAGGTAATTCTCGTAATCCTGATAACTGCACAAAGGAAAAATAATAATCCATGGGAAGCAATTTAATACGGCTACAGTAGGAATGGGAGATTACAAAATCAACACAAATCAATTAGGAGCTTAAGTGTTCCAGTGACTTTGTTTAATCAAATAGAAGGTCTTTTCGTACATTAAAATGAGGAACACAATAATTCATCAAAGTCCCTTTGGAGCCCTGTACATTGCTTCATTTTCGAAGCACTCTCCCAATGCCCAGTGCCTTACAGAGGAGCTAACCTACAGAATCCAGGCATGGATATGTTTCTTTAAGCCGTGTAAAGTGCCACCCTGCCTCCAATTTTTGACAAATTGACCTCCAACCAGAATGTGAAACAAGAAACGATGTTTTAGTCAGAAGGTTGTGGGTTCAAGCCCCACTCCAGAGACTTGAGCACAAAATCCAGGCTAACACTCCCAGTGCAGTACTGAGGGAGTGCTGCACCGTCAGAGGTGCCGTCTTTCGGATGAGACGTTAAACCAAGGCCGTCTGCCCTCCCGTGGACGTAAAAGATCTCACGGCCACTATTTTGAAGAAGAGCAGGGAAGTTCTCCCCAGTGTCCTAGTCAATATTTATCCCTCAACCAACATCCTTTAAAAACAGATTATCTGGATCATTATCACATTGCTGTTTGTGGGACCTTGCTGTGCACAAATTGGCTGCCGCATTTCCTACATTACAACAGTGACTCCACTTCAAAATTACTCAATTGGCTGGGAAACGTTTTGGGACGTCCTGAAAGGCACTACAGAAATGCAAGTCTTTCTTTCTAGTTAATGTCCTAGGGTCAATTCACTGATCCTGCAATCCCAGTGGGAACTCAATCCCTGGTCAGAGGTAAGAGCTCCAATATACCCTCCTGAGCAGTATATAAACCAGGTTTGATCCCAAGAGATAGGAAACTACTGTGCCCAGAGAGTAGGTTTTAAAATGTCCAGGGAGTCATTAAGTGTCAAGAAATCAGCAGTCATTTTTTTGAGCAGTTATTACTTCACTCATTGTGAAATTACCCCAGACACACTGTACTGGCAAGAGTGATTCATGGATTCAGTAGTCTCAGTGATTTAAATAACGTTCTTCAGTAAAAAGTCCCATCAAACAAGTGACCCTGGCAGTAAACTTGTCACCTCCCTCTTCTTCAAACTCTGCTCCGTCATTAATACAGTGTTACCGGTGGGACTGAATTAGGAATTAGTGTTCCCGTCATTCAGCTTCAACAACAACTCCCATTTATACAGCGCCTTTAACGTAGTAAGACGTCCCAAGGTGCTTCACAGGAGCGATTATCAAACAAAATTTGACACCGAGCCACATAAGGAGATATTAGGACTGGTGACCAAAAGCTTGGTCAAAGAGGTAGGTTTTAAGGAGGGTCTTAAAGGAGGAGAGAGAGGTAGAGAGGCGGAGAGGTTTAGGGAGGGAATTCCAGATCTTAGGGCCTAGGCAGCTGAAGGCACGGCCGCCAATGGTGGAGCTATGAAAATCGGGGATGTGCAAGAGGCCAGAATTAGAGGAACGCAGAGATCTCAGAGGTTGTAGGGCTGGAGGAGGTTACAGAGATAGGAAGGAGCGAGGCCATGGAGGGATTTGAAAACAAGGATGAGAGTTTTAAAATCGAGGCACTGCCGGACCGGGAGCCAATATAGGTCAGCAAGCACAGTGGGTGATGGGTGAACGGGACTTGGTGCGAGTTAGGGTACGGGGCAGCTTCGTACGATGGAAGAACAAATCAGGAATTCCCGTACGCCTCACACAGTTTTCCGTCTGTTATTTATTTAATTTTTTTTGAGGGATGATTTGGCCTCTGGGCCTGAATTCCCGTCATGTCAGCTCTACGTTCGAAGGGTTAATTTGTATAACATGGAAATTCAAACCTTGAGATCGGATTGTCAGATCACCACGTTGATCAGTGAAGTCTCTCCTCTACTTGTTCTCATGAGATGGTCTCACGAGATGGTCTCTTTGCATCTAACAAGTTTGGGTAGACTGAGTGTGTTTTGACTGTTATGCATTAGTATCATTTGATGGTATCCACTTCACATCAATCCTAAGGTAGCAGTGTGAATGCAGAATCAAGACCTAGACTTCCGAGTGAAGTGGAGTGAAACTCCCTGGGCGCAGTAACTTCCCATCTCTTGGGGCTGACAATGACCCCCAGTACTCAGGGGGTTTCCATTGGAGCCCTTATCTCCGCCCATTGATTGGGCTCCCACTGGGATGGCGGGATCAGTGAATTTACTCTGCAATGTTACTACAGGAAGATAGGAACAGGTGGAAGCCATTCAGCCCCTCGAGCCTGTTCCATCAATCAATTAGATCATGGCTGATCTGTATCTTAACTTCATTTACCCACCTTGGTTCCCTAACCCTTATTTCCCTTACCCAACAAAAATCTATCAATCTCAGTTTTGAAATTTTTTACTGACCCCCAGCCTCAACAGCTTTTTTGGGGGAGAGAGTTCCAGGTTTCCACTCCCCTTTGTGTGAAGAAGTGCTTCCTGACATCACTCCTGAACGGCCTAGCTCTAATTTTAAGGTTATGCCCCCTTGTTCTGGACTCCCCCAACAGAGGAAATAGTTTCTCTCCATCTACCCTATCCGTTAAAACAGTACAAAACACTGTTCCTTGTTTGATATTGGGTTGGGGGGAATTTTCACTTCACCACCTGGGTGGAGCAAATCTCCCACCCGTTGTAGAACCTGCCTGAATTGCACTCCAATGGGATGAAAATCAGGCATGTTCACCAACAGTCAGGTGTCCCGTTCAGCCACATTAACCCCCAAGCAGTGAAGGTCTAAATTACCCCCATTTACTTTTCATTACGGAAGTGAATGTAGCCCTAAGAATGCAATGACAAGCCTGTGGGAGGTGGAATTGAAAGCTCATCCAAAACTCTGCTGCCCGTATCCCAACTCGCACCAAGTCCCCTTCACCCATCACCCCGCGTGCTCGCTGACCTACATTGGCTCCCGGTCCAGGAACACCTCAATTTTAACATTCTCATCCTTGTTTCCAAATCTCTCTGTGACCTCGCCCCTCCCTGTCTCTGTAACCTCCTCCAGCCCTGCAACTCTCCGAGATCTCTGCACTCCTCCAATTCTGGCCTCTTGCGCATCCCCGATTTCCATCGCTACACCATTGGCGGCCATGCCTTCAGCTGCCTAGGCCCTAAGCTCTGGAATTCCCTCCCTAAACCTCGCCACCCCACCTCCCTCTTTTCCTTTGCCCTCCTTAAAGCCCACCTCTTTGTCCAAGCTTTTGATCACCCCTCCTAATTACTCCTTTGTAGGCTCATTATCCCTACTCTCAGTCTCCTACCTGCTAACCCTGTCATTCTTCCTTCCATTTTTCCTAGCAGTCTCTTGTGTGGAACCTTATCGAATGCCTTCTGGAAGTCCATATAAATAACATCCATGCTCACTAGTGTAGTAGAACCTATTCCACTGAAGCTGGGGCTAGAGCATGTTGCTCAGGTGGAGCTGAGGGAGCCTTGCTCTGCCTCTAAGATTGTTAAGGGGATGTACAGAGATGGGTGTGGACCATTGTGCGGAAAGCAGTAGATGCGGTTGCTTGAAGCTGGGAGCTCTTGGTGACACTGGGTGTCGGTTGAGTGGCTTGCCATTCCCCAGTGCTGATAGCCCTAATCTCAGACAGCCCAACATTAATTGTTAATGGAAAAAGAACTCCAAAAGAAAGAAATGGGAAATGAGAAAAGATGAGAATTGAAAAGCGGATGGTCCTGTCAGTATTATCATTCTTCTAAATTGAGCAGAAACAAGTCCAGCTTCTAGGAGTCTCACTCAGTTTTTCACAGCGTTGGGTTTCATTGGGGGTAATTTTGACTTTGGGTGATAGTAGGCCATTCAGCCCCTCCAGCCTGTTCCGCCATTCAATTAGATCATGGCTGATCTGTATCTTAACTCCACCCACCCCGCCTTGGTTCCATAACCCTCAATAAATACCCTTGCCTAACAAAAATCTATCAATGTCAGTTTTGAAATTTTTAATTGACCCCCAGCCTCAACATTTTTCTGGGGGAGAGAGTTCCAGATTTCCACTCCCCTTTGTGTGAAGAAGTGCTTCCTGACATCACCCCTGAATGGCCTAGCTCTAATTTTAAGATTATGTCCCCTTGTTCTGGACTCTCCCACCAGAGGAAATAGTTTCTCTCTATCTACCCTATCAAATCCTTTAATCATCTTAAACACCTCAATTAGATCACCCCTTAATCTTCTATACTCGAGGGAATACAAACCTCATCTATGCAACCTGTCCTCATAAATTAACCCTTTTAGCCCCCGTGTAGCGTGAAATGCCACTATTGATTCAGCTGCCTGTTACACACCTCTCCTGATCTCTATTGAAAGTCAAAATGACCACCTTCTCTGGAACCTCTTCACTGGATCACGTTCCCTCTGATGGTAAGGTGCCCAAAATGTAGATGCGTACAGCACCATTTCTCTCACTATCCACGCAAAACAAAGTACGAATTAGTGTGACAGTAGGGAATCCGGGCAGGGAAGATCAGCTCACCTTTTCACAACTAATTGTGTCGCGCTCCCTGAAGTCTGTGTGTGAATTCCTGCCACGTTCTCCGAAGCTCTGCTCCAAGACAGTCCACTCGGCTCCATTGGATTACATGCCAGTGCCATTTTCTGACAGGCTTGGGTTGCTGACTGGAATGGGCGTCGAATTGGAATGAACTCTCCCCAACATACATCTCAGAATCTAATGAGTTGGGGTGGAGCATCTTACAGAGACCTCAGTACAAGGAGTCATCTGCACTTCACTCTTCACTCACTGTCACCTAGCTGGCTACTGAATATTCGTTCTGACCCCAGAGGTCAGAACATTTGTCTGAACCGTGCTTATTGAGTTGGACAGGAGTTAGGATCGCCAACTCTAGTGGGATGTATTCCTGGAGGTGTCATCACATGACCTCCCGCCTCCAAACCGCCCCGCCCCCCACACTCTCCCGCCATTGGTCACCCGACACGTCCATCCTCGCGGTGCCCCACTTTCCCACTGCCAATCGCAAAGCAAATAGACTCTTCGTTACCGAATTGGATGATTCTTGATTGTCAGTCAAACAGCCTCTCTTCCCCCCAACCCCCATCGCAGGTATTTTTATAACTAACAACCAAAAGTTCAAAGAAAATGTAAAAATGAACACTTTTTTTATTGCCGCTAATGATTTATCTCCTGGTTTTTTGCTGGCAGCACTGTCTTGGAGATTTGCCTTTGATTCCTGGAGACTCCAGGGCAATCCTGGAGGGTTGGCAACCCCAGCAGTGTGTTGAATTTCATGCTAATGAACAATGCTTTCTCCAGTGACTTAATAACAAAAGTGCTCGTGGTGTGTAAGAGCCAATGAAGCTAGCTCTCAGAAGGAAATGAAATCCATTGCACCTGACATTAAAAGTAGCTACTCCTATTTTGCCGAGTTAGTTTTCTGTCACATTATACTTTCCCTCTTTACCAATCTATTTATAAAAACATTGCATCTAATGTGTGTGTGAGCCCATCACACTTGTGGGGCTCGATTTTCCCGGAAAATTGCAGCTGTATTGGGGGCAGGGGGGGCCCCAGAAATCGGGGAAATCCCGTTCAGGTTCGGAAGCCGGCTCCAACCCGCTGACTTCCGAGTTCACCACAGACGCACCTGTGTGTGCGCGGGCGTCACGAATCTGGAAGTCCCGTCGGCAATTAAAGCCGGTGGGATGATAGTTAAAGAGCCAAATGTACCTCATCGAGGGACTTAAGGCACTTCACTTGTCACATATTAGGTAGTTAGAATGATTTTTAATCTTTCCCGGGCGACTTTCCCAAGGCTTCCGATTGACGCCTGGTGAACCAGGCATGAAGGGCCGGATCAGGCAAAAAGAAACAAAATAAATTCAATAAAAAACCATTGCACAAAGTTAAAACACAAAATCAACCTACCTTTCCACCCTGCTCCGATGTCTCCCTCTCCGATCTCCCCCTCTTCAACCCCCTGATGTCCCCCGATCTTCTCCCTCTTTCCCCACGATCGTCTCCTCTCCCCCCCGATCTTCCCTCTCCCACCGCCGATTGTCCCCTCTCCCCCCCCGATTGTCCCCTCTCCCCCCCGATCTTCCCCCTCCCCCCCTGATCGTCCCCTCTCCCCCTCCGATCTTCCCCTCTTCCCCCCGATCTTCCCTCTCCCCCCCCGATCGTCCCCTCTCCCCCCCCCCGATCTTCCCCTCTCCCCCGATCTTCCCCTCTCCCCCGATCTTCCCCTCTCCGTCCCCAATCGACCCCTCTACCCCCCGATCTTCCCCTCTCTCCCCCGATCTTCCCCTCTCCCCCCCGATCTTCCCCTCTCCCCCCGATCTTCCCCTCTTCCCTGATCTTCCCCTCTCCCCCCCGATCTTCCCCTCTTCCCTGATCTTCCCCTCTCCCCCTCCGATCTTCCCCTCTCCCCCCCGATCTTCCCTCTCCCTCCCCGATCTTCCCCTCTCCCCCCAGATCTTCCCCTCTTCCCTGATCTTCCCCTCTCCCCCCCCCGATCTTCCCCTCTCCCCCCTCCGATCTTCCCTCTCCCCCCCAATCGTCCCCTCTCCCCCCGATCTTCCCCTCTCCCCCCCCGATCTTCCCCTCTCCCCCGATCTTCCCCTCTCCCCCGATCTTCCCCTCTCCCCCCCGATCTTCCCCTCTCCCCCCCGATCTTCCCCCCTCCCCCGAACTTCCCCTCTCCCCCTCCGATCTTCCCCTCTCCCCCTCCGATCTTCCCTCTCCCTCCCCAATCTTCCCCTCTCCCCCCCGATCTTCCCCTCTTCCCTGATCTTCCCCTCTCCCCCCCGATCTTCCCCTCTCCCCCCTCCGATCTTCCCTCTCCCCCCCGATCGTCCCCTCTCCCCCCCCCCGATCGTCCCCTCTCCCCCCCGATCTTCCCGGATCTTCCCCTCGCCCCCCCCGATCTTCCCCGATCTTCCACTCTCCCCCCCAGATTTTCCCCTCTCCCCCCCCGATCGACCCCTCTTCCCTGATCTTCCCCTCTCCCCCCCGATCTTCCCCTCTTCCCTGATCTGCCCCTCTCCCCGCCGATCTTCCCCTCTCCCCCCCCGATCTTCCCCTCTCCCCCCCGATCTTCCCCTCCCCCCCGATTTTCCCCTCAACCCCCTCCGATCTTCCCTCTCCCCCCCGATCGTCCCCTCTCCCCCCCGATCTTCCCTCTCCCTCCCCGATCTTCCCCTCTCCCCCCAGATCTTCCCCTCTTCCCTGATCTTCCCCTCTCCCCCGATCTTCCCCTCCCCCCCCGATCTTCCCCTCTCCCCCCCGATCTTCCCATCTCCCCCCGATTTTCCCATCTCCCCCCGATCATCCCCTCCCCCCCCGATCTTCCCCTCCCCCCCCGATCTTCCCCTCTCCCCCCCGATCTTCCCCTCTCCCCCCCGATCTTCCCCTCTCCCCCCGATCTTCCCCTGCCCCCCGATCTTCCCCTCGCCCCCCCGATCTTCCCCTCTCTCCCCCGATCTTCCCCGATCACCCCCTCTCCCTCGATCTTCCCCTCTCCCCCCGATCTTCCCCGATCTTCCCCTCTCCCCCCGATCTTCCCCGATCTTCCACTCCCCCTCCCGATTTTCCCCTCTCCCCCCGATCTTCCCCTCTCCCCCGATCTTCCCCTCTCTCCCACCGATCGTCCATTCCCCCCCCGATCTTCCACTCCCCCCCCGATCTTCCCCTTCCCCCCCTGATCTTCCCCGATTTTCCCCTCTCCCCCGATCTTCCCCTCTCCCCTCCCGATCTTCCCCTCTCCCCCTGATCTTCCCCCTCCCCCGATCTTCCCCGATCTTCCCCTCTCCCCCTGATCTTCCCCCTCCCCCGATCTTCCCCGATCACCCCCTCTCCCTCGATCTTCCCCTCCCCCCCCGATCTTCCCCTCTCCCCCCCGATCTTCCCCTCTCCCCCGATCTTCCCCTCCCCCCCCGATCTTCCCCTCTCCCCCCCGATCTTCCCATCTCCCCCCGATTTTCCCATCTCCCCCCGATCATCCCCTCCCCCCCCGATCTTCCCCTCCCCCCCGATCTTCCCCTCTCCCCCCCGATCTTCCCCTCTCCCCCCCGATCTTCCCATCTCCCCCCCGATCTTCCCATCTCCCCCCGATCTTCCCCTCCCCCCCGATCTTCCCCTCGCCCCCCCGATCTTCCCCTCTCTCCCCCGATCTTCCCCTCTCCCCCTGATCTTCCCCCTCCCCCGATCTTCCCCGATCTTCCCCTCTCCCCCTGATCTTCCCCCTCCCCCGATCTTCCCCGATCACCCCCTCTCACTCGATCTTCCCCTCTCCCCCCGATCTTCCCCGATCTTCCCCTCTCCCCCCGATCTTCCCCGATCTTCCACTCCCCCTCCCGATTTTCCCCTCTCCCCCCGATCTTCCCCTCTCCCCCGATCTTCCCCTCTCTCCCACCGATCGTCCCTTCCCCCCCCGATCTTCCACCCCCCCCCGATCTTCCCCTTCCCCCCCTGATCTTCCCCGATTTTCCCCTCTCCCCCCGATCTTCCCCTCTCCCCTCCCGATCTTCCCCTCTCCCCCTGATCTTCCCCCTCCCCCGATCTTCCCCGATCTTCCCCTCTCCCCCTGATCTTCCCCCTCCCCCGATCTTCCCCGATCACCCCCTCTCCCTCGATCTTCCCCTCTCCCCCCGATCTTCCCGATCTTCCCCTCTCCCCCCGATCTTCCCCGATCTTCCACTCCCCCTCCCGATTTTCCGCTCTCCCCCCGATCTTCCCCTCTCCCCCGATCTTCCCCTCTCTCCCACCGATCGTCCCTTCCCCCCCGATCTTCCACTCCCCTCCCCGATCTTCCCCTTCCCCCCCTGATCTTCCCCGATTTTCCCCTCTCCCCCCGATCTTCCCCTCTCCCCTCCCGATCTTCCCCTCTCCCCCCGATCTTCCCCTCTCCCCTCCCGATCTTCCCCTCTCTCCCCCGATCTTCCCCTCTCCCTCCCGATCTTCCCCTCCCCCCCCGATCTTCCCCTGTTCCCCCCGATCTTCCCCTCCCCTCCCGATCTTCCCCTCCCCCCCCGATCTTCCCCTGTCCCCCCCCCGATCTTCCCCTCCCCCCCCGATCGTCCCCTCTCCCCCCCGATCTTCCCCGATCTTCCCCTCTCCCCCCCCGATCTTCCCCGATCTTCCACTCTCCCCCCCCGATTTTCCCCTCTCCCCCCCGATCGACCCCTCTTCCCTGATCTTCCCCTCTCCCCCCCGATCTTCCCCTCTTCCCTGATCTGCCCCTCTCCCCGCCGATCTTCCCCTCTCCCCCCCCGATCTTCCCCTCTCCCCCCCGATCTTCCCCTCCCCCCCGATTTTCCCCTCAACCCCCTCCGATCTTCCCTCTCCCCCCCGATCGTCCCCTCTCCCCCCGATCTTCCCTCTCCCTCCCCGATCTTCCCCTCTCAACCCAGATCTTCCCCTCTTCCCTGATCTTCCCCTCTCCCCCGATCTTCCCCTCCCCCCCCCGATCTTCCCCTCTCCCCCCCGATCTTCCCCTCTCCCCCCCGATCTTCCCCTCCCCCCACCGATCTTCCCCTCTCCCCCCCCGATCTTCCCATCTCCCCCCGATTTTCCCATCTCCCCCCGATCATCCCCTCCCCCCCCGATCTTCCCCTCCCCCCCCGATCTTCCCCTCTCCCCCCCGATCTTCCCCTCTCCCCCCCGATCTTCCCCCTCTCCCCCCGATTTTCCCCATCTCCCCCCGATCTTCCCCTCTCCCCCCCGATCATCCCCTCCCCCCCCGATCTTCCCCTCCCCCCCCTGATCTTCCCCTCTCCCCCGATCTTCCCCTCCCCCCCGATCTTCCCCTCTCCCCCCCGATCTTCCCCTCTCCCCCCCGATCTTCCCCTCTCCCCCCCGATCTTCCCCTCTCCCCCCGATTTTCCCATCTCCCCCCGATCTTCCCCTCTCCCCCCCGATCATCCCCTCCCCCCCCGATCTTCCCCTCCCCCCCCTGATCTTCCCCTCTCCCCCGATCTTCCCCTCCCCCCCGATCTTCCCCTCTCCCCCTCCCCGATCTTCTCCTCTCCCCCCCGATCTTCCCCTCGCCCCCCCGATCTTCCCCTCTCTCCCCCGATCTTCCCCTCTCCCCCTGATCTTCCCCTCCCCCGATCTTCCCCGATCTTCCCCTCTCCCCCTGATCTTCCCCTCCCCCGATCTTCCCCGATCTTCCCCTCTCCCCCTGATCTTCCCCCTCCCCCGATCTTCCCCGATCACCCCCTCTCCCTCGATCTTCCCCTCTCCCCCCGATCTTCCCCGATCTTCCCCTCTCCCCCCCGATCTTCCCCTCTCCCCCCCGATCTTCCCCTCTCTCCCCCGATCTTCCCCCTCCCCCGATCTTCCCCGATCACCCCCTCTCCCTCGATCTTCCCCTCTCCCCCCGATCTTCCCCTCTCCCCCCGATCTTCCCCTCTCCCCCGATCTTCCCCTCTCTCCCACCGATCGTCCCTTCCCCCCCGATCTTCCACTCCCCTCCCCGATCTTCCCCTTCCCCCCCTGATCTTCCCCGATTTTCCCCTCTCCCCCCGATCTTCCCCTCTCCCCTCCCAATCTTCCCCTCTCCCCCCGATCTTCCCCTCTCCCCTCCCGATCTTCCCCTCTCTCCCCCGATCTTCCCCTCTCCCCTCCCGATCTTCCCCTCCCCCCCCGATCTTCCCCTGTCCCCCCCGATCTTCCCCTCCCCTCCCGATCTTCCCCTCCACCCCGATCTTCCCCTGTCCCCCCCCCAATCTTCCCCTCCCCCCCGATCTTCCCCTCTCCCCCCCGATCATCCCATCTCCCCCCGATCTTCCCATCTCCCCGATCTTCCCCGATCTTCCCCTCTCTCTCCCCCCGATCTTCCCCGATCTTCCACTCCCCCTCCCGATTTTCCCCTCTCCCCCCGATCTTCCCCTCTCCCCCGATCTTCCCCTCTCTCCCACCGATCGTCCCTTCCCCCCCCGATCTTCCACTCCCCCCCCCGATCTTCCCCTTCCCTCCCTGATCTTCCCCGATTTTCCCCTCTCCCCCCGATCTTCCCCTCTCCCCCCCCGATCTTCCCATCTCCCCCCTGATCTTCCCATCTCCCCCCGATCTTCCCATCTCCCCCCGATCTTCCCCTCTCCCCCGATCTTCCCCTCCCCCCCCGATCTTCCCATCTCCCCCCCGATCTTCCCCTCTCTCCCCCCGATCTTCCCCTCTCCCCCCCGATCTTCCCCTCTCTCCCCCGATCTTCCCCTCTCCCCCTGATCTTCCCCCTCCCCCGATCTTCCCCTCTCCCCCTGATCTTCCCCCTCCTCCGATCTTCCCCGATCACCCCCTCTCCCTCGATCTTCCCCTCTCCCCCCGATCTTCCCCGATCTTCCCCTCTCCCCCCGATCTTCCCCGATCTTCCACTCCCCCTCCCGATTTTCCCCTCTCCCCCCGATCTTCCCCTCTCCCTCGATCTTCCCCTCTCCCCCCGATCTTCCCCGATCTTCCCCTCTCCCCCCGATCTTCCCCGATCTTCCACTCCCCCTCCCGATTTTCCCCTCTCCCCCCCGATTTTCCCCTCTCCCCCCGATCTTCCCCTCTCCCCCGATCTTCCCCTCTCTCCCACCGATCGTCCCTTCCCCCCCCTGATCTTACCCTTCCCCCCCTGATCTTCCCCGATTTTCCCCTCTCCCCCCGATCTTCCCCTCTCCCCTCCCGATCTTCCCCTCTCTCCCCCGATCTTCCCCTCTCCCCCCGATCTTCCCCGATCTTCCACTCCCCCTCCCGATTTTCCCCTCTCCCCCCGATCTTCCCCTCTCCCTCGATCTTCCCCTCTCCCCCCGATCTTCCCCGATCTTCCCCTCTCCCCCCGATCTTCCCCGATCTTCCACTCCCCCTCCCGATTTTCCCCTCTCCCCCCGATTTTCCCCTCTCCCCCCGATCTTCCCCTCTCCCCCGATCTTCCCCTCTCTCCCACCGATCGTCCCTTCCCCCCCCTGATCTTACCCTTCCCCCCCTGATCTTCCCCGATTTTCCCCTCTCCCCCCGATCTTCCCCTCTCCCCTCCCGATCTTCCCCTCTCTCCCCCGATCTTCCCCTCTCCCCCGATCTTCCCCTCTCTCCCACCGATCGTCCCTTCCCCCCCCCCGATCTTCCACTCCCCCCCCGATCTTCCCCTTCCCTCCCTGATCTTCCCCGATTTTCCCCTCTCCCCCCGATCTTCCCCTCTCCCCCCCGATCTTCCCATCTCCCCCCCTGATCTTCCCATCTCCCCCCGATCTTCCCATCTCCCCCCGATCTTCCCCTCTCCCCCGATCTTCCCCTCCCCCCCCGATCTTCCCATCTCCCCCCCGATCTTCCCCTCTCTCCCCCCGATCTTCCCCTCTCCCCCCCGATCTTCTCCCCTCTCTCCCCCGTATCTTCCCCTCTCCCCCTGATCTTCCCCCTCCCCCGATCTTCCCCTCTCCCCCTGATCTTCCCCCTCCTCCGATCTTCCCCGATCACCCCCTCTCCCTCGATCTTCCCCTCTCCCCCCGATCTTCCCGATCTTTCCCTCTCCCCCCGATCTTCCCCGATCTTCCACTCCCCCTCCCGATTTTCCCCCTCTCCCCCCGATCTTCCCCTCTCCCCCGATCTTCCCCTCTCTCCCACCGATCGTCCCTTCCCCCCGATCTTCCACTCCCCCCCCGATGTTCCCCTTCCCCCCCTGATCTTCCCCGATTTTCCCCTCTCCCCCCGATCTTCCCCTCTCTCCCCCGATCTTCCCCTCCCCTCCCGATCTTCCCCTCCCCCCCGATCTTCCCCTGTCCCCCCCGATCTTCCCCTCCCCCCCCCCGATCTTCCCCTCTCCCCCCCCGATCTTCCCATCTCCCCCGATCTTCCCATCTCCCCCGATCTTCCCCTCTCCCCCCGATCTTCCCCTCCCCCCCCCGATCTTCCCCTCGCCCCCCCCGATCTTCCCCTCTCTCCCCCGATCTTCCCCTCTCTCCCCCGATCTTCCCCTCTCCCCCTGATCTTCCCCCTCCCCCGATCTTCCCCGATCTTCCCCTCTCCCCCGATCTTCCCCCTCCCCCGATCTTCCCCGATCACCCCCTCTCCCTCGATCTTCCCCTCTCCCCCCGATCTTCCCCGATCTTCCCCTCTCCCCCCGATCTTCCCCGATCTTCCACTCCCCCTCCCGATTTTCCCCTCTCCCCCCGATCTTCCCCTCTCCCCCGATCTTCCCCTCTCTCCCACCGATCGTCCCTTCCCCCCCCCGATCTTCCCCTTCCCCCCCTGATCTTCCCCGATTTTCCCCTCTCCCCCCGATCTTCCCCTCTCACCCTCCCGATCTTCCCCTCTCTCCCCCGATCTTCCCCTCTCCCTTCCGATCTTCCCCTCTCTCCCCCGATCTTCCCCTTTCCCCTCCCGATTTTCCCCTCTCCCCCCGATCTTCCCCTCTCCCCCGATCTTCCCCCTCTCTCCCACCGATCGTCCCTTCCCCCCCCCGATCTTCCCCTCTCTCCCCCGATCTTCCCCTCTCCCCTCCCGATCTTCCCCTCTCTCCCCCGATCTTCCCCTTTCCCCTCCCGATTTTCCCCTCTCCCCCCGATCTTCCCCTCTCCCCCGATCTTCCCCTCTCTCCCACCGATCGTCCCTTCCCCCCCCCGATCTTCCACTCCCCCCCCCGATCTTCCCCTTCCCCCCCTGATCTTCCCTGATCTTCCCCTCTCCCCCCGATCTTCCCCTCTCCCCCCGATCTTCCCCTCCTCCCCCGATCTTCCCCTCTCTCCCCCGATCTTCCCCTGTCCCCCTCCCGATCTTCCCCTCCCCCCCGATCTTCCCCTGTCCCCCCCGATCTTCCCTCCCCTCCCGATCTTCCCCTCCCCCCCGATCTTCCCCCTCCCCCACTGATCTTCCCTGATCTTCCCCTCTCCCCCCGATCTTCCCCTCTCCCCTCCCGATCTTCCCCTCTCTCCCCCGATCTTCCCCTTTCCCCCGATCTTCCCCTCTCTCCCACCGATCGTCCCTTCCCCCCCCCCGATCTTCCACTCCCCCCCCCCCATCTTCACCTTCCCTCCCTGATCTTCCCCGATTTTCCCCTCTCCCCCCGACCTTCCCCTCTCCCCCCCGATCTTCCCATCTCCCCCCTGATCTTCCCATCTCCCCCCGATCTTCCCCATCTCCCCCCGATCTTCCCCTCTCCCCCGATCTTCCCCTCCCCCCCCCGATCTTCCATCTCCCCCCCGATCTTCCCCTCTCTCCCACCGATCTTCCCCTCTCCCCCCCGATCTTCCCCTCTCTCCCCCGATCTTCCCCTCTCCCCCTGATCTTCCCCTCCCCCGATCTTCCCCTCTCCCCCTGATCTTCCCCCTCCTCCGATCTTCCCCGATCACCCCCTCTCCCTCGATCTTCCCCTCTCCCCCCGATCTTCCCCTCTCCCCCCGATCTTCCCCGATCTTCCACTCCCCCTCCCGATTTTCCCCTCTCCCCCCCGATCTTCCCCTCTCCCCCGATCTTCCCCTCTCTCCCACCGATCGTCCCTTCCCCCGATCTTCCACTCCCCCCCCGATGTTCACCTTCCCCCCCTGATCTTCCCCGATTTTCCCCTCTCCCCCGATCTTCCCCTCTCTCCCCCGATCTTCCCCTCCCCTCCCGATCTTCCCCTCCCCCCCGATCTTCCCCTGTCCCCCCCGATCTTCCCCTCCCCCCCCGATCTTCCCTCTCCCCCCCGATCTTCCCATCTCCCCCGATCTTCCCATCTCCCCCGATCTTCCCCTCTCCCCCCCGATCTTCCCCTACCCCCCCGATCTTCCCCTCGCCCCCCCGATCTTCCCCTCTCTCCCCCGATCTTCCCCTCTCTCCTCCCGATCTTCCCCTCTCCCCCTGATCTTCCCCCTCCCCCGATCTTCCCCGATCTTCCCCTCTCCCCCGATCTTCCCCCTCCCCCCGATCTTCCCCGATCACCCCCTCTCCCTCGATCTTCCCCTCTCCCCCCGATCTTCCCCGATCTTCCCCTCTCCCCCCGATCTTCCCCGATCTTCCACTCCCCCTCCCGATTTTCCCCTCTCCCCCCGATCTTCCCCTCTCCCCCGATCTTCCCCTCTCTCCCACCGATCGTCCCTTCCCCCCCCCCGATCTTCCCCTTCCCCCCCTGATCTTCCCCGATTTTCCCCTCTCCCCCCGATCTTCCCCTCTCCCCTCCCGATCTTCCCCTCTCTCCCCCGATCTTCCCCTCTCCCTTCCGATCTTCCCCTCTCTCCCCCGATCTTCCCCTTTCCCCTCCCGATTTTCCCCTCTCCCCCCGATCTTCCCCTCTCCCCCGATCTTCCCCTCTCTCCCACCGATCGTCCCTTCCCCCCCCCGATCTTCCCCTCTCTCCCCCGATCTTCCCCTCTCCCCTCCCGATCTTCCCCTCTCTCCCCCGATCTTCCCCTTTCCCCTCCCGATTTTCCCCTCTCCCCCCGATCTTCCCCTCTCCCCCGATCTTCCCCTCTCTCCCACCGATCGTCCCTTCCCCCCCCCGATCTTCCACTCCCCCCCCCGATCTTCCCCTTCCCCCCCAGATCTTCCCTGATCTTCCCCTCTCCCCCCGATCTTCCCCTCTCCCCCCGATCTTCCCCTCTCTCCCCCGATCTTCCCCTGTCCCCCTCCCGATCTTCCCCTCCCCCCCGATCTTCCCCTGTCCCCCCCGATCTTCCCCTCCCCTCCCGATCTTCCCCTCCCCCCCGATCTTCCCCTCCCCCCCTGATCTTCCCTGATCTTCCCCTCTCCCCCCGATCTTCCCCTCTCCCCCCGATCTTCCCCTGTCCCCCCCCGATCTTCCCCTCCCCCCCGATCTTCCCCTCCCCCCCGATCTTCCCCTGTCCCCCCCCGATCTTCCCCTCCCCCCCGATCTTCCCCTCCCCCCGATCTTCCCCTCCCCCCCGATCTTCCCCTCTCCCCCCGATCTTCCCCTCTCCCCCCGATCTTCCCCTCTCCCCCCGATCTTCCCCTCTCCCCCGATCTTCCCATCTCCCCCCGATCTTCCCCTCTCCCCTCCCGATCTTCCCCTGTCCCCGCCGATCTTCCCCTCCCCCCGATCTTCCCCTGTCCCCGATCTTCCCCTCCCCCCCGATCTTCCCCTCTCCCCCCGATCTTCCCCTCTCCCCTCCCGATCTTCCCCTGTCCCCCCCGATCTTCCCCTCCCCCCGATCTTCCCCTCTCCCCCCGATCTTCCCCTCCCCCCCGATCTTCCCCTCTCCCCCCGATCTTCCCCTCGCCCCCGATCTTCCCCTCCCCCCCGATCTTCCCCTCCCCCCCGATCTTCCCCTCTCCCCCTGATCTTCCCCCTCCCCCGATCTTCCCCGATCTTCCCCTCTCCCCCGATCTTCCCCTCTCCCCCGATCTTCCCCTCCCCCCCGATCTTCCCCTCTCCCCCCGATCTTCCCCTCCCCCCCGATCTTCCCCTCCCCCCCGATCTTCCCCTCTCCCCCTGATCTTCCCCCTCCCCCGATCTTCCCCGATCTTCCCCTCTCCCCCGATCTTCCCCCTCCCCCGATCTTCCCCGATCACCCCCTCTCCCTCGATCTTCCCCTCTCCCCCCGATCTTCCCCGATCTTCCACTCCCCCTCCCGATTTTCCCCTCTCCCCCCGATCTTCCCCTCTCCCCCGATCTTCCCCTCTCCCCCCGATCTTCCCCTCTCCCCCCGATCTTCCCCTCTCCCCCCGATCTTCCCATCTCCCCCCGATCTTCCCCTCTCCCCTCCCGATCTTCCCCTCTCCCCTCCCGATCTTCCCCTGTCCCCCCCCGATCTTCCCCTCCCCCCCGATCTTCCCCTGTCCCCTCCCGATCTTCCCCTCCCCCCCGATCTTCCCCTCCCCCCCGATCTTCCCCTGTCCCCTCCCGATCTTCCCCTCCCCCCCGATCTTCCCCTCCCCCCCGATCTTCCCCTCTCCCCCTGATCTTCCCCCTCCCGCGATCTTCCCCGATCTTCCCCTCTCGCCCCGATCTTCCCCTCTCCCCCCGATCTTCCCCTCTCCCCCCGATCTTCCCATCTCCCCCCGATCTTCCCCTCTCCCCTCCCGATCTTCCCCTGTCCCCCCCCGATCTTCCCCTCCCCCCCGATCTTCCCCTGTCCCCCCCCGATCTTCCCCTCTCCCCCCGATCTTCCCCTCCCCCCCGATCTTCCCCTCTCCCCCCGATCTTCCCCTCTCCCCCCGATCTTCCCCTCCCCCCCGATCTTCCCCCCCCCCGATCTTCCCCTCTCCCCCTGATCTTCCCCCTCCCCCGATCTTCCCCGATCTTCCCCTCTCCCCCGATCTTCCCCTCTCCCCCGATCTTCCCCTCCCCCCGATCTTCCCCTCTCCCCCCGATCTTCCCCTCTCCCCCCGATCTTCCCATCTCCCCCCGATCTTCCCCTCTCCCCTCCCGATCTTCCCCTGTCCCCCCCCGATCTTCCCCTCCCCCCCGATCTTCCCCTGTCCCCCCCCGATCTTCCCCTCTCCCCCCGATCTTCCCCTCCCCCCCGATCTTCCCCTCTCCCCCCGATCTTCCCCTCTCCCCCCGATCTTCCCCTCTCCCCCTGATCTTCCCCTCCCCCCGATCTTCCCCTCCCCCCCGATCTTCCCCTCCCCCCCGATCTTCCCCTCTCCCCCTGATCTTCCCCCTCCCCCGATCTTCCCCGATCTTCCCCTCTCCCCCGATCTTCCCCTCTCCCCCGATCTTCCACTCCCCCCCCGATCTTCCCCGATTTTCCCCTCTCCCCCCGATCTTCCCCTCTCCCCCGATCTTCCCCTCTCTCCCACCGATCGTCCCTTCCCCCACCCTGATCTTCCACTCCCCCCCCGATCTTTCCCTTCCCCCCCCCCGATCTTCCACTCCCCCCCCCACCCCCGATCTTCCGTTCCAGCCACTGGATGATGTCTGGCTCTCCCTCTTTCTCTCCCCTGCCTCGTGTTGCAGCTCCTGATCACAGCCAGTCTGTCAATCAGGCTGGCTGCCAGGCGTGAAACCCATGGAGGACGTTAATCATCATCAATTACGATGCGATCGCTTTGGAAACGTTAATTTTTTTAAATTCGGGTTTGCCACGTGAACTTTCACCCCCCCCCCCCCCCCCCCCGCTGCCAACCCGCCACCATTTCAAAATTGAGCCCATGATGTGACACTTAGAATGCATGCAAATATCTATAGCACATGCACTTCATTAAACAGCCAACAAATCACAACTAAGCAGGTAGGGAATGTACCAAACAAAAGGGGAGCGGGGGTGAAATGGGAAATTAAAACTATTGATCAAGCAACTACACAATGTCAGCTGTATGTCAGTGGGCAGCTCTCTCACCTCTGAGTCAGATGGTTGTGGGTTTAAGTCCCACTCCAGAGACCTGAATCCATAACCTAGGCTGACACTCCCAGTGCAGTACTGAGGGAGTGCTGCACTGTCGGAGGAGCCGTCTTTAGGATGAGGTGTTAAACCGAGGCCCCATCTGTCCCCTTAGGTGAATGTAAAAGATCCCATGACACTATTTCGAAGAAGAGCAGCAGTGTTCTCCCCGGTGTCCTGGACAATATTTATCCTTCAACCAACATCACTAAAACAGATTATCTGGTCATTATCACATTGCTGTTTGTGGGATCTTGCTGTGTGCAAATTGGCTGCTGCGTTTCCTACATTACAACAGTGAACACACTTCAAAAAGTACTGTAACGTGCTTTGGGATGTCCTGAGGTTGTGAAAGGTGCTATATAAATGCAGGTTCTTTATATCTTAAAGGATATTCCTTACCCAAGAAAGGATATACTTGCCATGGAGGGAGTGCAGTGAAGGTTCACCAGACTGATTCCTGGGATGGCAGGACTGTTGTATGAGGAGAGATTGGGTCGCCTCGGCCTGTATTCACTCGAGTTTAGAAGAATGAGGGGAGATCTCATTGAAACATATCAAATTCTGACAGGGCTAGACAGACTGGATGCAGGGAGGATATTTCCCCTGGCTGGGGGGTCCAGAACGAGGGGTCACAGTCTCAGGATACGGGGTAGGACATTTAGGACTGAGATGAAGAGAAATTTCTTCACTCAGAGGGTGGTGAACCTGTGGAATTCTCTACCACAGAAGGCTGTGGAGGACAAGTCACTGAATATATTTAAGAAGGAGATAGATAGATTTCTAGACACAAAAGGCATCAAGGGGTATGGGGAGAGAGCGGGAATATGGTATTGAGATAGAGGATCAGCCATGATCATATTGAATGACGGAGCAGGCTCAAAGGGCCGAATGGCCTACTCCTGCTCCTATTTTCTATGTTTCTAAAGCTGACACCTCATCACTCAGACATGTCCATGCCAGATGGGAGACCAATTACCGTCCCCATCTACAAGGTCATTTCATCACAACTCAACAGAAAGTTGAAGAGAAAACACAAAACATCCGGTCACACTGATAAAATAAACCGGGGCACTTGTTCACATTGAGACTGTCGCTTTGCTTAGACAGACTGAAACTTTTAGCTCAAGCGACAATTACCAAAGTGGCCAACATTAAGGTGATAGGCAAAAGAACCAAAGGCGATAGGAGGAAAAACTTTTTTACACGGTGAGTGGTTATGATCTGGAACTCACTGCCCGCGGGGGTGGTGGAGGCAGATTCAATCATGGCCTTCAAAAGGGAACTGGATAAGTACTTGAAGGGAACAAATTTGCAGAGCTACGGGGATAGGGCGGGGGAGTGGGACTGGCTGGATTGCTCTCGCATAGAACCGGCATGGACTCAATGGGCCGAATGGCCTCCTTCATGCTGTAACCATTCTATGATTCTATGATTTTAAACACCATCCCCTCCCCCCAAATTGGCTCCATAACCTTTGTCTTGAAAGGTTACCAAATGGTCTGTCCCTTTAAGATCTGATTTAATAAGCGTAACTGGCTCACCCACTGCCTTACAGCGGGTTTTAATTGAAGGTAAGTGGAGTAATTAAAGGACTCAACCTGGAGTCTCATCCTTGTCAAATTGCCTGCCCTCAATTACAACCTACTGTGTTCCGGCACGTCCATAATTGCATAATTAATGGCGCCCTCCAGCTGTTCCATCGAGGTGTGATTAAGTTAATTATAATTTCACCTCTTTAACTTTGCTGTTGCCTGTGCTGCACATGAACAGCAAGGGTTAAATTCTGTGTGGCGTTCTCTCCCTGGCTGAGGAGGCCTCATTCGCTGGCTGGCCCACTTTACCTCAGCTGATGATGGTGACTTTTGAGCAGCCTTGTCTTCGAGAGAGACCATGAAGCTGGTGGTATCCTCGGGCGACGTGTGAGGATTAGTGGGCCTGTGCAAAGCTTTTATGGTCATTCGAATGCGATACATTGGGAGGTATATACACAAAGGCTATGGGCTGAGTTTCTGACAGAAGTTGAGAATGACTTGACTGCAGCCTGGTAGAGCCAGAGAAAGAGAGAGAGAGAGAGAGAGAGTGGTAAGCACTACTTTTCAACCCATGGGCGTCTCACCCTCTTCTTGACAGCTGCCAGTTGTGGCTCAGTGGGCAGCTCTCTCCTCTATGAGTTGTAAGGTCATGGGTTCAAATCCCACTCCAGAGACTTGAGTGTGTAATCCAGGCTGATACTCCCAGCAGTACTGAGGGAATGCTGCATTGTTGGAGGTGCCGTCTTTCAGCTGCAATGTTAAATCGAGGCCCCGTCTGCCCTCTCAGGTGGATGTAAAAGATCCCACTGCACTATTTTGAAGAAGAGAAGGGGAGTTCTCCCTGATGTCCTGGCCAAATATTCATCCTTTAACCAACGCCATTTAAAAATAAAACAGACAAACTGGTCATTATCACATTACTGTTTGTGGGATCTTGCTGTGCGCAGATTGGCTGCTGCATTTCCTACATTACAACAGTGACTACACTTCAAAAGTACTTCACTGTAAAGCGCCTTGGGACGTCCTGAGGTCATGAAAGGTGCTAAAGAAATACAAGACTTTTTTTCTTTCAAGATGTCAGCTGTGTAGGAATTGGTACATTTGCATAGGAACAGGAGGAGGCCATTCAGCCCCTTGAGACTGTTCCACCATTCAATTAGATCATGGCTGATCTGTATCTTAACTCCATCTACCCACCTTGGTGGCATAGCCCTTAATACCCTAACCTAATAAAAATCAATCAATCTCAGTTTTGAAATTTTCAATTGACCCCCAGCCTCAACAGCTTTTTGGGGGAGAGAGTTCCAGATTTCCACTCCCCTTTGTGTGAAGATGTGCTTCCTGACATCACCCCTGAACTGCCTAGCTCCCTTGTTCTTGCATCTGGTAGGTAATGGTGGGATGGACTGACTGGATGAATAGCCAGGAGGCTCCCACCACTCACCAACCGGAAAATTCAGATCTTTCTGGTTCTTCCTTCCACGCCCAATGAGAACCAATGGGAACCATCCCTGGTGGGGTTTGTATAATCCATAGGCACTTCTGGAACTCTGCTAAAGTCCTCGATTTGCTTTGACCGTTTAAAATATGTTAAAGATGTTCCTTGGAAATGTAGGCATTTACAGCTCAGAAGGAGGCCATTCGGGCTATTGTCTCTTTGCTCAAGCAACCCAAAGCTAATGTAGCTGCCCCGCTCTCTCTTCACAGCTCTCAGCTTCAAATGATCATTTCATGTAACCTCAAAGGATGCACTGGTCTCTGCTTCAGCCACTCCCACCGAAAAAGCATTCCATTCCCCAACAAAGGAATCGCTAGAGGGAAAAAGACCGAGGCCCATCTCGTTGGCCTTCTATCATCCTGGTAGTCGCCTGATACAATGATAATGGAGTTGTTGACTAATTATAGCAATCAATCTCTATCAGTTAATCTACAACAGACCCAGACAAGAGGTGAGGAAATCCCCCAGTGGTGGAGAGCTTTGGGAACCAGAGGTCCAAAGTCACCTGTTCCTCACAAGCCTGTTCCACTCACCACATGTCATGCCTCAAATTACTCATATACTGTCTCCCAACATGTTTTTATCTGAAAGAAATTGATGTAATTTGCATTTGAATGAATCAACACTAACTGCTCCCACCGACTCCCCAGGGAGCCTCTACATAAAGAAATTTCTCTGAACCTCTCTCAACAACAACAATTTGCATTTATACAGAACCTTTAACATAATAAAAACGTCCCAAGGCGCTTCACAGGAGCGATTATCGAGCAAAATTTGACGCCGAGCCACATGAGATATTAGGGCAGGTGACCAAAAGCTTGGTCAAAGAGGTAGGTTTTAAGGAGCGTCTTAAAGGAGGAGAGAGAGGCGGAGAGGTTCAGGGAGGGAATTCCAGAGTTTAGGGCCTAGAAAGCTGAAGGCACGGCCGCCAATGGTGGATTGATGAAAATCGGGGATGCTCCACTCGTCCTCACTCTCTTAGTGACAATTTTAAATGGATGATCCTGCATCACTGACTCCCCAGTCAGAGGAAATGGTATTTCCCTATTCAATCTATCAAAATATCAAAACCCTTCATAATTAAAAAAAAACTCCATCACATCTTCTCTTAGCCTTTTCAGTGAGTGAATCCCTCCTTCTGCATACTCTGGCCAGTCCCATTTCAACCAACAAACCTCCCCCATCTGCCTTCTCAGATTCAACTGCCCTTTGTGTAGAAAAAGGTCTCTCTGACTTTATTGTTAGATTCCTAAATGTTCATTGTGTCACCTGTTAATTGAACCTTGCGGCACAGTTGAACAACTTATCTGAAACCAGTCGGTATAATTAGTTCATATTCTCACAGAGTTTTTGCTGAGTATAAATGCATATCTCGAACATAGGAACAGAAGGAGGCCATTCAGCCCCATCGAGCTTGAGTCAGCACTGATTGAAGTTGGATCTCTCATGAGTAATCATTTCCAAATGGAATCAAGATAACTCATTAAAAAGGGCTTGAGGCAGTCAGTCAAAACTATCGCCTCTCCCACTTGTGGCTGCCCCTTGTTGTGGACTCCCCCACCAGAGGAAATAGTTTCTCTCTATCTACCCTATTGAATCCTTTTATCATTTTAAACACCTCGATGAGATCACCCCTCAACCTTCCAAGCACAAGGGAATACAAGCCTAGTCTATGCAACCCATCCTCATTATTTAACCCTTTTATCCCCGGTATCATTTTGGTGAATCTGCGCTGTACCCCCTCCAAGGCCAATATATCCTTCCTGAGGTTCGGTGCCCAGAACTGAACCCAGTATCTCCAGATGGGGTCTGAGCAGAGCTCTGTACAACTGAAGTATTCCAACTCTCTTGCGATAAAGGCCAACAAGCCATTAACCTTTTTGATTACTTTTTGTACCTGTGCACAAGCTTTTAATGATTTGTGTACCTGAATTTCTAAATCTCTCTGTCCTTCCACAGTTCCTAGTTTCTCACCATTAAGAAAATATTCCGAATTGTCTTTCTCTGATCCAAAGTGAATGGCCTCACATTTCCCCACATTGAACTCCATTTGCCACCGTTTTGCCCACTCAATTAATCTGTTTATGTCCCTTGTAACTTCCTGCTCCCATCTGCACTACTTACTGTTCCTCCTAACTTAGTGTCATCTGTAAACTTGGATATACAATTCTCTATTCCTTCATCCCAGTCATTGATAAACATTGTGAACAGCTGAGGTCCCAGAACAGATCCCTGGGGAACACCACTAGTCACATTCCACCAATCAGAGAACGTTCCCTTTATCCTCACTCTGTCTCCCACCTGACAACACAATTTGTTTTTTTTTAAATCTGGGAACTAGTAATGGAAGCAGTCCATTGGATCTTTGTGTTCAATAGCTTGAGTCAGCACTGATTGAAGTTGGATCTCTCGTGATTAATCATTTCCAAATGGAATCAAAATAGCTCATTAAAAAGGGCCTGAGGCAGTCACCCAAAACTATCACCTCTCCCACTTGTGGCTGCCCCTTGGATTGACTTCAGTGTATCCCATTTGATCAAACAATCCGCAATGAGCGTGCTGTCCCAATAAATTCCACCAGCTGCTGCTTGTGTAGCAACCCGATTGCCAGACAGACAGAAACACATACCAATTGGATGACTCACTTTCTCGCTCCTGTGACGAGTAGATGGAAGAGGAGGAAAGGAAAAGAATAGAAAAGAAAAAAGAAAAAAACAAAATCTAACTTATTTGCATTTCTAAAGCAACTTACACGTCCCTCAGGACGTCCCAAATTGCTTTACAGCCAATGAAGTACTTTTGAAGTGTAGTCACTGTTGTAATGTAGGAAACGCGGCAGCCAATTTGCGCACAGCAAGATCCCACAAACAGCAATGTGATAAATGACCAAATCATCTGTTTTAGTGATGTTGGTTGAGGATAAATGTTGGCCCCAGGACACTGGGGAGAACTCCCCTGCTCTTCTTCAAAATAATGGCCATGGGATCTTTTACGTCCACCTGAAAAGGCAGATGGGGCTCTGTTTAACGTCTCATCCGAATGATGGCACCTCTGACAGTGCAGCACTCCCTCAGTAATGCACTGGAGTGGACTACATTACAATAGTAACTGCACTTCAAAAGTAATTAATTGGCTGTATAGGGCTTTGGGACATCCTGAGGTTGTGAAAGGCGCGATATAAATGCAAGTTCTTTCCATCTTTCTTTATACGCAGTAGCAGTTGTACTATATCCAATAACATCCACCATTATTATTTACTACTTCACAGTTCCTTTAAATATCAGGCAGTGTATAAACCTCTCTCGAGTGGGCACAGCACACAGGAGAGATAAGTCGCACCAGGGTAAATGCACTTGGCAATGCACACAGGCGTGATTTGGCACTTATTATTACCCCATGTATTCTCATGACACATTGCTGTCTCAGTGTTGCTGCTGTTGTATCGATTTCATTGCATTAGTGGAAACTAGGCCGTAGGCTGCAATTAAGGCACTGCCATGTTATAATGCAGGAGGTGCTTTACTTCTTAATATGTAGAAACAAACTCCGGCAGGACTTCATGAGGCAACTCGAATTTATTTACGTAGAATTTTACAGCACAGAAACAGGCCATTCGGCCCAACAGGTGTCTGTGCTCCACACGAGCCTCCTCCCACCTTAATTCATCTGAACTTATCAATCATTATATTCTGTGTCCTGGCCAATATTTATCCCTCACCCAACATCACTAAAAAATAGATGACCTGGTCGTTTAGCTCATTGTTTGTGGGATCTTGCTGTGCCCGAGTTGGCTGCCGTGTTTCCTACATTACAACAGTGACTACACTTCAAATAAAAGTACTTCACTGGCTGCAAAGTGCTTTAGGACGTCCCGAGGTCGCGGAAGGCGATATATAAACGCAATTCCTTTCTTTTCATGTATTACCTAGCTTCCCCTACTTGTGTTTTGAAAAAAAAGTCTTCTGTTTTCGGCCCAAATAAAACCTTTTCTGAGCATTTAGTTGGGAATCCTTCGCTTGAGGTGTCCAAGGTCAGGGTTAGGGTTAGGGTTAGGGTTTTCCTGATTCCTGCCTGCCTTGTTTTGCTCACCCAGCACCACTTCTTGCGAGTAATGAAGTTTCCATTCCCCTGGAACCATGTACATCTCAATACGGCTGTCATGCAATAAAGCCCATCGAACTGATTCAATCGCCATGACAACAGAGTGTCAGAGACACAATCTAATCCGAGCTGGGGTTTTTTTTGGAGCATGCAAATAAAAAGAGAGAGACAGAGGGATTAAAAAAAACAAAACCCCTGTGTTTAGATCAGAGCTAAATCTTTTGAAGCTGAAAAATAAGAGATTACAGAGACAAATTGCAAGTGTCGTTCAAAATTAGTCCAGAAGTTTAGGCAGGCCTGAAAAATTCAGGATGACCAAAGGCCATTCGGCCCATCATAGCTCATACATTAACTCTCCATCTAATTGTATGTTAATTAATCCAGTGTTTTTATCTCCAATACATTTCTGATACCTGTTGTTAATTTATTTTTCAATAATTTTCATCCCTTGGCTTACCTTGACGTAATAAAGGCCTTTAAATGATTTTCATCCCTTGGCTTACCTTATTTATACAGTGCCTCTAACGTAGCAAAACGTCCCAAGGCACTTCACAGGAGTGTAATCAGACATGAGGTGGTCAAAGAGGTAGGTTTAAGGAGGGTCTTAAAGGAGCAGAGAGAGGTAGAGAGGCGGAGAGGTTTAGGGAGGGAATTCCAGAGCTTAGGGTCTAGGCAGCTGAAGGCACGGCCGTCAATGGGGAGGCGAAGGAAGTGGGGGGATGGACATGGGGTCAGAGTAGGAGGAGCGCAGAGATCTCGGAAGGTTATAGGGCTGGAGGAGATTACAGAGTTAGGGAGGGGCGAGGCCATGGAGGGATACTATTGCATGTAAAAGGGCCCATGTCGATTGAGTCTGTTCTCTGCTGTGTGAATTGAGGGCACAGTATGTTAAACATTGAGGCCCTGAATCTGCTCCTTCATATTAGCACAAGAGGCATCATCTGGGTGGGTGGGGTGGGATTTGAGGTGGGAATTGAGTCTTGGGCACTATTTTCCGACCATTGAAATTTGCCCAGCATGTAAGGGGTTAATATGTAAGGGGCACAGAGTTTAACCAAGCAGGTTGACTGCAGAAGGCTTCACAAGGTGCGTTGTCTTAAGGGAGAAAGCACATGAAGGAGTCCAAAGTGGTAACGGTTTACACAACCAGACGAAGTCCAATTTCTAAACATTTCTTTCAGATAAACAAAGGTGAGGTGAGAAAAGGCCATTTTGTTCCACTTTTGTGTTGAGGAGCCTTACGTTAAGAATCTGTGCAATCAGATGGTGATGGCTGAGGAAGGTTTGAGACAGGGGTTGCCAACTATTTGGACATATTCCTGGAGGTTTCATCACATGACCTCCCACCTCCAACTGCCTCGCCCCTGCCATTGGTCACCTGACACGTCCATCACCGAATCACCCCTTCAATCAGAAAGCAAAAAGACTCTTCGCTACCCGATTGGATGATTCTTGACTGTTGGCCAACCCGTTTTCTTTCCTCCATCTCCAATACTTTTATGAATAATGTTCAAAGAAAATGAAAAACAAACAATTTTCTTTTTAATGCCCCTATGATTTCTTTCCCGGGAATTTTTTGCTCCTAGCAGTGTCCTGGAGATTAATCCTCAATTCCTGGAGACTCCAGGGCAATCCTGGAGGGTTGGCAACCCCCCCCCCCCCCAGACACGGAGATTGTGCGCTGTTGGGTTTTTCTGTCAAATCATGGTCTGCTGCGACCGTGTGAGGTAATGGAAGACATTAATAACAGCAGGGAGCTTCGGACGTAACCCCGAGCTCTCACAATGGGATCCTCCTGTGCCACTGGGATATGTCTGGAACCTACTTGAGTCACCAGGCAAGCATGAAACTGGAGGAGGCTTTGGATCGAAGCCAAAAAAACAAAGCCCCAGCTGTAAAGCTCCTTTAGCTATTTCAGCAACATTTCAACACAATCAACAAAGGAGAAGGAAGGATCCCCTATCGGGGTACGGTAGTGTAGTGGTTATGTAACTGGATTTAATAATCTGGAACATGTGAGTTCAAATCTCACCAGGGGCAGTTTGAGAATTTGAATTTAGTTTTTTAAAAAAATGTAAATAAAAACTGTTTTGACTGAGGTGGATGTGGCTCAGTCGGTAGTTCTCTCGCCTCTGAGTTAGAAGGTCGTGGGTTCAAACCCCACTCCAGACACTTGAGCACATAATCTATACTGACACTCCCGGTATAGTGTTGCACTTTTGGATGAGATGTTAAACCAAGGCCCCATCTGCCCTCTCAGGTGGACAGAAAAAGAATCCTATGACATTATTCAAAGAAGAGCAGGGGAATTCTCCCTGGTGTCCTGGCCAATATTTATTCCTCAACCAACATTACCTGGTCAATTATCTCATTGCTGTTTGTGGGATCTTGCTGTGCGCAAATTGGCTGCCATGTTCCCCACATTACAACAGTGACCACACTTCAAAAGTACTTCATTGGCTGTAAAGCGCTTTGGGACATCCTGAGATCATGAAAGGCATGATAGAAATGCAAGATCTTTCACTTGTAAGAGATGCATTTTATTTAGCAAGACACATCCTCAGTAAAGTTCTTAATCTCCCACTTCCGTAATTGGAGTTTTACAAAGAACTTGTGTGTCGGATTATGAGGAGGGGGAAGAAGTGACATTTATCAAAAGCTGATCCCATCAGATGTAAAACTTCCACTGCAGCTATCTGGAAAACTATTACTCCGCGCCTAACGCTCTCACATCTATCGGCTAATGGGATTGGATTACTTGTAATTTAAGATTCTTGGTCAACCCTTGGAAACTGAAAACTAGTTGTGTGATTGGTGAGAGCAAACGGAATTTTAATTCCCCTGATTCGTGTGCCAGTGAGTACTCGCAATGCACGTTGGCACAGCTTGTCTGTTGTCTCTGAGCCTGACCTACAGTGTGCAGTGAATACATATCGAGCAGGATATCAGCCCGGGGACTGAACACCTCAAGCACTGTAATTGGTTTGAATTGTCAGTGATAGCTGAATATGAATTGAAGTGAATTTTCTGCCTCTCTCTCTCCTCATTCTCCCTCTCTCTCTCCGTCTCTCTCTCTCACTCTCTCTCTCTTCTCTCTCTCTGTTCCTCTCTCCCTGTCTCTCTCTCTCTGTCCCTCTTTCCATCTGTCTCTCTCTGTCTCTCTTTCTCTCTGTCTCTCTCTCTCTGCCCCTCTCCCTCTCTCCCAGTCTGTCTCTCTTTCCCTCTGCCTCTCTCTGTTTCTCTGTCTGTTTGTCTCTCTGTTTCTCTCTCTCAGCCCCTCTCTCTCTCTCTGTCCCTCTCTCTCTGTCTCTCTCTCTGTCTCCCTTGCTCTCTCTGTCCCACTCTCTCTCCTTCTCTCTCACTCTCTCTCTCCCTCTCCCAGTCTCTCTCTCTGTCTCTCTCTCTATCTCCCTCACTCTCTCTGTCCCAATCTCTCTCCCTGTCTCTCTCCCTCTGTCTCTCTCCCTCCCCCTGTCTCTCTCTCTCTGTCTCTGTCTCTCTATCTCTCCCCTGTCTCTCTCTGCTTCTGTCTTTGTCTCTCTCACACTGTCTCTGTCTCTGTCTCTCTCTCCCTCTGTCTCTCTCTTTCTTCCTGTCTCTCTCTCTGTCTCCCTTTCTCTCTGTCTTGCTCTCTCTCTGTGCCTCTGTCTCTCTCTCTATCCCTCTGTGTGTCTTTCTCTCTCTCCCTCTCTCTCTCTCCCCCGCTCTCTCTGTCTCTCCCTCTACACGTTCTCCCCCGATAAAAGAAATGAGTTTAGCTAACTCTGTAAAACTTTAAGCAATTTAAAACAAACTCTGTAAAACTTTAAGCAATTAATTGTTGAATTTTCTGTTCCTGGTCTGTTGTGGAAAGAATGGTCTGAAGGTTTCATTTCAGCAATGGTATTATGGGGCTCGGTGGTGTGGTTATGTTACTGGACTAATAATCCAGGTAACGTGAGTTCGTAATCCCACTGTAGGCTGTTTGAGAATCTGAATTTAGTTTAAAAACCTGGAACTAAAAAGCTGATATCAGTAAAAGTGACCATGAAGCTGACAGATTGTTGTATAAAACCCCACTGGTTCACTAATGTCCTTTAGGGAAGGAAAGCTGCTTACCCAGTCTGGGCCTATATGTGACTCCAGTCCAACCAACGCTGTCAACTCTTAACTGCCCTCTGAAGTAGCCCAGCAAGCCCCTCAGTTGTATCAAACCCACTACCAGCGGTTCAAGAAGGAGGCCCACCACCACCTGGCCAATGTTTATCCCTCAACCAACATCAGTAAAACAGATTATCTGGTCTTTATCGCATTGCTGTTTGTGGGATCTTGCTGTGCGCAAATTGACTGCTGCATTTCCTACATTACAACAGTGACTACACTTCAAAAAGAATTTCATTGGCTGTAAAGCACTTTGGGACATCCTGAGGTTGTGAATTTTCTTTCCTTCCTTCCTTTCTTTTCTCTCTTTCTGTCTCTCGGTGTCGAGATGTAAAGTAGAGACAGGTGATGCGGATTGCCTGTGGCCTCATTAGGAACCACGGCCCATTGATCTCCGGATCCGAGGGTACTTTGGACAATCTGTGCTGGCCGCACATTTCATTCTCAATCCAGGCTGTCACATCCCACTGCCTCCCCCCCCCCTCACCCCGCCCATCCCCTCAGCACTGGCTGGAAAATATCCAGAGTTCTGAAGCCCAGCACTGCTACTGATGCCAATCACTGAGGAAGTGAGACTCGGAGAGATATATCCCCAGCACAACTGAGGATGTGTTTTCTTTTTGTTAGAAAAACACAGAAGAGGTGGATGTCAACTTCCGTTACTTCCTTGCCCAAATTTATTCTGCTCATTCCCTGTCTCGAATAACAAACGCACCCACAGTCCCTTCTCCTGGAAGGAAAGGCCAATGGAATGAAGCCACGCTGATATCCTGACTGTATTCTGACCGGCAAGGACCCTCACTCCCCATCGCACAGGATTCTAGCAGTGCTCCCAATCCTCAGTCGCTTGGAATCAAGCTCACCATTTTGATTTAAAAATGTGACCTACTTGATGCATCTCACTGTCAAAAATAAACACTGCTCCGTTTGTTTTATTGAGTTAGATTCCTTTCTTCTTTCCATCTGGTGTCAGCCGTGCCTCAGAGGGTGTCATTCTCACCCCTGAGTCAGAAGGTCGTGGGTTCATAACCCAACTCCAGAGACTTAAGCACAAAATCCAGGCTGACACTCCCAGTACTGAGGGAGCGCTGCATTGTCGGAGGTGCCGTCATTCAGATGAGACGTTAAACCGAGGCCCTGTCTGCCCTCTCAGGTGGATGTAAAAGATCCCACTGCACTATTTCGAAGAAGAGCAGGGGAGTTCTCCCCGGTGTCCTGGCCAATATTTATCCTTCAACAGCATCACTAAAAACAGATGATCTGGTCATTATCATATTGCTGTTTGTGGGATCTTGCTGTGCGCAAATTGACTGCTGCGTTTCCGACATTACAACAATGACTACACTTCAGAAAGTATTTCATTGGCTATGTGGTGCTTTGGGATGTTGTGTAAAGACCCTATAGAAATGCACAATCTTCCTTTTCTTTCCCAGGCCTCCACGGAGCAGGTTTCTGATCGAGGGGGTGCTGTGATCAGGGCGAATCCTCAACCAACATCACAACAGTGACTGCACAGCTCATCCCAGTGAACTGAGCTGAGAAACTCCGTCAGGCTGTGAGTGGGCCAAGCTGCATTCTACCAACACATGGCAAAGGGGCACAGCGAATGCCACATATCGGGAGGAGAAGTCCCTCCCACAAATAAGGAAAAGTGTGCGATTCCCTCACCTTTCCAGTTGATGTCCCTCCCCGCTCTTTTCACACTCTGCCCGTAGTTGAAGGACTGTCGAATCTCCCTGATCACATCCCCCTCGATCAGGATCCTGCCCTCGGACACTTGTGGAAAAAAAGGAAGATCGTGCATTTATATAGCGCCTTTCACATCCTCAGGACGTCCCAAAGCGCTTCACAGAAGTACTGTTATAATGTAGGGAACGCGGCAGCCAATTTACACACAAGATCCCACAAACATCAATGTGATAATGACCAGATAATGTGTTTTTAGTGGTGTTGGTTAAGGGATAAACATTGGCTGGGATAAACTCCCCTGCTCTCCTTCAAAATAGTGCCTTGGATCTTTTACATCCACCTAAGAGGCCTCATCGGAGAGACGACACCTCTACACTGTGCAGCTCTCCCTCGGTATCAGCCTGGATTATGGGCTCAAGTCTCTGGAGTAGGATGTGAACCTATAACTTTCTGACTCAGAGGCGAGAGTGCTGCCCGCTGAGCCAAGGCTGACACTGGTTATGCCACCCGTCCTAGTGCCAATGTGGCACAATACATTCGCGCAGGACTCCACTGCTGCTCTGTACCACCCTCTCACCGATCAAACAGGAAATCACCAATTGGTGCTCGCAATCCGATACAAAAAAAACTTTCATTAAAGCAACTAGCTTCTGGGCCACCTGTGAAATTATTCCGATGAGATTTACAAAATGAAAGGAATTGTGTCACACTGATTATTCCAAAAATCCTGCATAGCACCTAAAGCTTGTAGCAAATCATAAATATTTGAAAGAGGAAGGTGCTTAAAATAGCAGGAGGTAGAACAACAACAACTTGCATTTATATAGCGCCTTTAACATAGTAAACTATCCCAAGGCGCTTCACAGGAGCGATTATCAAACAGAGTTTGACTCCGAGCCACTTAAGGAGATATTAGGACAGGTGATCAAAAGCTTGGTCAAAGAGGTAGATTTTAAGGAGCGTCTTAAAGGAGGTGAGAGAGGGAGAGAGGTTTAGGGAGGAATTCCAGAGCTTAGGGCCTAACGGGTAATGGCGGTCCCATCACGCAGCCCCCATCATGCAGCCCCCGCCCCTCAACGCACCCAATGGTGACGCAGCTCAGGAATCGTGAGCTGGGGACCCCGGGGGTTTCTCCCCATCCTGTGATTTTATCGGTCGAGAAATGGGCCTCTTGATCCCTGCGCCTGAATTTCTGATTTGTGCTCCCAGTTGGCAGGAGGGCGAGTTCATAAAATTTACCCCATGGTGTTTATGCTCAACCAAGTCTCACCTTTGTATTCCCAACTTCACCTCTAGAGGGGGTCAGCGCACAGCTATTTACTTTAGAAGGGATCAAGGCCTGTCTTCAGTCTTTTACACATATTGGCTTGAATTACTTAAAAAGGAAAGGACCTGCATTTATATAGCACCTTTCACAACCTCAGGACGTCCCAAAGTGCTTTACAGCCAATGAAGTACTTTTAAAGTGTAAGTGTCACTCGGTGCCAACCGTGTGACACTTACACTTTAAACTCTCTTACTTCTCAGTCAGAAGGTTGTGGGTTCAAGTCCCACTCCCAGGGACTGATACTCCTAGTGCAGTACTGAGGGAGTGCTGCACTGTTGGAGGTGCTGTCTTTTGGATGTTACATTAAACCATAGGCCTCATTTTGCCACTCTCAGGTGGGCGTAAAAGATCCCAGGGCCACTATTTCAAAGAAGAGCAGGGGAGTTCTCCCCTGTGTCCTGGACAATATTTATCCCTTCAAACAACATCACAAACAGATTATCTGGGTCATTGCTGTTTGTGGGACGTTGCTGTGTGCAAATTGGCTGCCGTATTTTTTACATTACAACAGTGACTACACTTCAAAAATGACTTCATTGGCTGTGATGTGCTTTGGGACTTCCTGAGGATGTGAAAGACACTGTATAAATACAAGCTCTTTTCTTTCACTTAAGCCCACAGATATAGAAATTGAAGTTTCGCAATGCTGTAGATGGAACTGTCTCAGTGTTTGGGGATAAGCCAGGGACTGGAATGCGATCAGACTGGATCCTGCATGTGCAGACTGCGAGCCTAACACACTCGGCGGAGGGCAGACACTGGCATTGTCTGCTGGGGAAAAGTAGCACGACTGCATTCCGCAAAAAATAAAATAATGAGATGCTTAATGAAGTCATGCAAAAAGGAGGGGAGAGATCAGATTAATTGGTTCATTGCTGCAGTTCCCACGGTTTTGAAAAACATCAGCTACATTCTTATCACAAAAGGGAATTCCCCTGGTAAAAAAATAATAATAATGCCTTGATTCTCCTGCTTCATGTTTGAAGGTCACCCCAGTGATTACAGTCAACCTGATACTTCAATAACACTCTGCTACATTAAAGTATCTCAGTGAGATTTTTGGGTCTGTTGATCTAACCTACAGAGTCGTACCTTTCAGAACAAAAGACCTGAAGTCCCTGCCTGGTTTGGGAAATAGTGAGTCTTGTAGAGGAATTTCCCTATAACTCGGGCTCGAGCGAGCTGCTGGCAGCTCAGATCCTGCTCTCATCTCGAGCTGCAGCCTGACCTCGTTTCCAAGGCAATCTTCTGTACTCCGATCTGGTTGGCTGCCGATCTTGTTTGCCGTGGTGCCTGACCCTGAAACAAGCAAGGAGGCTTAAAAAAGGGGGTCCAACTACACCACACAAAGGCAAATAATCTACTGCTAACAGCAAAGAGTTATCACGTGTGTGTACACTTCCCTTTGAGGCATCTCAGGCACAGTCTTTGATTCAAAAGACAAAGCCCGGCAATCAGAAAGAATAAAACATGATATGAGGAGGCTTCTAATAGCTGGGTCTAATCGTGGTGTAAAACTACGGGTCCTAGCAGGGGAAACTCATTAACAGAGCTTGCTGTAAGTGGGGGAGATTGTTATTCTCCAGTGGCTGAGAGTACGATGTCTAATAGGAGGGAAGGGAGTTGAGCGAAAGCAGTACTCCAGTGAACTGTAGAAATCTGGTTACCACAGGAAACCCAAGTACGTAAGCACTTCAGATACATTGGAGGAAAGTTCGAGCTGCATGCTCAAGTGAATTTGCTGTGGTTACAAATATTTACAGTAAAGATATTCACAGATGACCCTCCCAGAAAGCACCAGAGTCAAGCAGCCAATAGGCTCATGGTAACATAATCTACATGTTTTCCCTTCGATCTACAGGGGACATTATGTTTACGCTGCATTAACACTGACTAGGGGCTCATTTCAACGCAGCAAGTGAGAAAATGTGTCATAGCAAATTATTTTTGTTAGGCGAGGGTATTAAGGGTTACAGAGCGGGTAAATGGAGTTACGATACAGGTCAGCCATGATCGAATTGAATGACTCCAGGGGCTGAGTGGCCTCCTCCTGTTCCTATGTTCCCACCCCACCTCCACACTCCCCCAACAACCCCCCACTCCCCTAACACCCCCCCAAACACCTCCCCACCCACTCCCCCACACTCCCCCCACACCCCCCCAAACACCTCCACACTCCCCCCATACCCCCCCAACACCCCCCCAAACACCTCCCCACCCACTCCCCCACACTCCCCCCACATCCCCCCAAACACCTCCACACTCCCCTAACACCCCCCCAAACGCCTCCCCACCCACTCCCCCACACTCCCCCAACACCCCCACAAACACCTCCACACTCCCCCCACACTCCCCCAACACCCCCACAAACACCTCCCCACCCACTCCCCCACACTCCCAAACACCTCCCCACCCACCCCCCCCCAACACCCCCCCAAACACCTCCCCACCCACTCCCCCAAGCACCTCCCCACCCACTCCCCCCACAACCCCCCAAACACCTCCCCACCCACTCCCTCACACTCCCCCCACACTCCCCAAACACCTCCCCACACTCCCCCCACACCCCCACACTCCCCCAACACCCCCCCAAACACCTCCCCACCCACTCCCCCACACTCCCCCCACACTCCCAAACACCCCCACACTCCCCTATCACCCCCCCAAACACCTCCCCACCCACTCCCCCACACTCCCCCAAACACACCAACACCCCCCAACAGCCCCCCACACTCCCCCCACACCCCCAAACACCCCTAACATCCCCCCACACTCCCCCCACACCCCCAAACACCCCCAAACACCTCCCCACCCACACCTCCACACACCCCCACTCCCCCCACAATCCCGCACAACCCCCCAAACACACCCCTACACTTCCCCCACACACTCACCCCACTCCCCCCGCAATCCCGCACAACCCCCCAAACACCCCCCTACACTTCCCCCACACACTCACCCCACTCCTCCCGCAACCCCGCACAACCCCCCAAACATCTTCAGCCAGAAGTGCCGAGTGGATGATTCATCTCGGCCTCCTCCCGATATCCCCACCGTGACAGAAACCAGACTTCAGCCAATTCGATTCACTCCACGTGATATCAAGAAACGGCTGAGTGCACTGGATACAGCAAAGGCTATGGGCCCCGACAACATCCCAGCTGTAGTGCTGAAGACTTGTGCTCCAGAATTAGCCGTGCCTCTGGCCAAACTGTTCCAGTACAGCTACAACATTTGCATCTTCCCGACAATATGGAAAATTGCCCAGGTATGTCCTGTCCACAAAAAACAGAACAAATCCAATCCAGCCAAATACCGCACCATCAGTCTACTCTCAATCATCAGCAAAGTGATGGAAGGTGTCGTCAACAGTGCTATCAAGCGGCACTTACTCACCAATAACCTGCTCACCGATGCTCAGTTTGGGTTCCGCCAGGACCACTCGGCTCCAGACCTCATTACAGCCTTGGTCCAAACATGGACAAAAGAGCTGAATTCCAGAGGTGAGGTGTCATTTAACGGAGTGTGGCACCAAGGAGCCCAAGTAAAATTGAAGTCAATGGGAATCAGGGGGAAAACTCTCCAGTGGCTGGAGTCATACCTAGCACAAAGGAAGATGGTAGTGGTTGTTGGAGGCCAATCATCTCAGCTCCAGGACATTGCTGCAGGAGTTCCTCAGGACAGTGTCCTAGGCCCAACCATCTTCAGCTGCTTGATCAATGACCTTCCCTCCATCATAAGGTCAGAAATGGGGATGTTCACTGATGATTGCACAGTGTTCAGTTCCATTCGCAACCCCTCAGATAATGAAGCAGTCCGTGCCCACATGCAGTAAGACCTGGACAACATCCTTGGGCTGTTAAGTGGCAAGTAACATTCGCGCCAGACAAGTGCCAGGCAATGACCATCTCCAACAAGAGAGAGTCTAACCACCTCCCCTTGACATTCAACGGCATTACCATCGCCAAATCCCCCACCATCAACATCCTGGGGGTCACCGTTGACCAGAAACTTAACTGGACCAGCCACATAAATACTGTGACTACAAGAGCAGGTCAGAGGCTGGGTATTCTGCGACTCCCCTCCTGACTCCCCAAAGCCTTTCCACCATCTACAGGGCACAAGTCAGGAGTGTGATGGAATACTCTCCACTTGCCTGGATGAGTGCAGCTCCAACAACACTCAAGAAGCTCGACACCATCCAGGACAAAGCAGCCCGCTTGATTGGCACCCCATCCACCACCCTAAACATTCACTCCCTTCACCACCGGCGCACTGTGGCTGCAGTGTGTACCATCCATAGGATGCACTGCAGCAACTCGCCAAGGCTTCTTCGACAGCACCTCCCAAACCCGCGACCTCTACCACCTAGAAGGACAAGAGCAGCAGGCACATGAGAACAACATCACCTGCACGTTCCCCTTCAAGTCACACACCATCCCGACTTGGAAATATATCGCCGTTCCTTCATCGTCGCTGGGTCAAAATCCTGGAACTCCCTTCCTAACAGCACTGTGGGAGAACCGTCACCACACGGACTGCAGCGGTTCAAGAAGGCGGCTCATCACCACCTTCTCAAGGGCAATTAGGGATGGGCAATAAATGCCGACCTTGCCACCGACGCCCACATCCCATGAACGAATAAAAAACACACCCCCATACTCCCCCACCACACACTCCCCCAACACACACCCCCTACTCCCTCCGCACTCCCCAGACACTCCCCCCACTCCCTCCACACTCCCCCCCACAAACCCCCACACCCCCACTCCATCTGCACCCCCCCTTGCCCCCATGTCCCCACGCGCCCCCACACCCCTCCCCACACACACACCCCCACTGCCTCCATACTCCCCCACACACCCCCCAACTCATCCCAAACTCCTCCCACACACGCCCAACAACCCTCCAAACACCCCCCCACACTCCCCTCCACTCCTCCACATAATCCCCCACATAGCCCTTCATACCCCCACTCTCCCCCACACACCCCATTGCTCCCACGCCCCCCACACAATCCCCACTCCCCCCACACTCCCCCCACACTCTCCCCACACTCCCCCTACA
The DNA here is from genome assembly GCF_035084215.1 of Heptranchias perlo. Lineage (NCBI taxonomy): Eukaryota > Metazoa > Chordata > Chondrichthyes > Hexanchiformes > Hexanchidae > Heptranchias > Heptranchias perlo. Next base: position 22,905,952 of record NC_090329.1, read on the forward strand.
CACCCCCACTCCCCCTTTTGCCCCCTCCACGCCCCCCTCCCAACTTCCCACACGCCCCCCTCCTCCCCACAAAGGTCAGAGCTGAGAAGAGGTTTGCAATTTGCCTTGGGTGAGGTATGGTGGACTGAGATTGTGAGATTGAGTCACTGCCCCTCGACATGAGGTGACATTTGGACTGACTGCGGGTTAATGTCGGTGATGGAGGTAATGTTGACTTTGGGTTATAAAACGGGTGACATCAGATCAGCCACATCAGGGGGCATAATCCTAAAATTAGAGCTAGGCCGTTCAGGGGTGGTGTCAGGACGCACAAAGGGGAGTGGAAATCTGGAACTCTCTCCCCCAAAAAGCTGTGGATGCTGGGGGTCAATTGAAGCTTTCATATTGATCGATATATGTTGGGTGAGGGTATGGAGGAATACGGACCAGGAGGGGGAGGGGGTTCCACCACAATCGAGGGCGGCAGGCTGGGGCTCCGGAGGTCCAAGGATTCCTTGCAGGGGGTTCTGGCGGGGGGTTCTGGGGGGATGTGCTCCTGCTCCTCCCGGTCCACAAGGAATTCTGACAGAAGTGATTCTTTAAAACTTACCTCGGCCTCTTGTGGCCAGACTGCTCCTCCCGCCGTGGTTTCGCTGTCGGGGAAGTCCCCCTGACTTTAAGTTAAGGTCACATGGTGCCACCGATAATGTCATCAGGCCGAGACTTTTGAATGTAAAGTAGGGCCTCGGCCTACATGATGGTCTGCGACAATAAAATGGCGTCAGGCGGGAACGGAACGGAGCGACCTCATGCTAGTAAGTGGATTCGGCCTAATCTGAACAACAACAAACAACAATGTGCATTTATATAGCGCCTTTAATGTAGTAGAACGTCCTGAGGCGCTTCACAGGTGTGCAATCAGACAAAAATTTGACACCGAACCACATAACCACGTAAGGAGATATCAGGACAGGTGACCAAAAGCTTGGTCAAAGAGGTGGGTTTTAAGGAGCATCTTAAAGGAGGAGAGAGAGGTAGAGAGGTTTAGGGAGGGAATTCCAGACCTGAAGGCACGGCCAGCAATGGTGGAGTGATGAAAATTGGGGATGCGCCAGAGTCCGGAATTTGATGAGGTTTTGGAGGGTTGTCAGGCTGGAGGAGGTTACAGAGTTAGGGAGGGGCGAGGCCATGGAGGGATTTAAACATGAGCACTGGGCGAGAGGGTTAAATTCAAGGCGTCAGTGTAAAGGAGCAGAGTAATGTATGATTGCTGGTTTGGGAGCAGTAAACGGTTCAGGTTCAGGCCTGTCCTTTTAAAACCTGATTTCCTGTGATTTTCCTCTCTGTTTTCTTTATTGCGTGCTAGTTACCAAGAAGTGGGGAATTTCCATTACTGCCCTGTCAATCCATCACTTGCTAGAAGTTGTTTTTTCTCATTTCTCCCCTGAATCGTTGAGCTGACTCGTTGCCAGCGCAGAGCCCTTTAAAAGGGCCTCTTTGGGCATCAGTCGACTGGCTCTTTCCTATCTATATTTTTGTTTTGTGAGAAGAATTTCCACAGAGCAATAACCGCTCGTATCACATCAGAGAGCTCAGTCGCACTAGTCTAAGAACCGAGACGGAAACGTTATCGGGGAGCATTTCAAGGGCGCTCTGATTTTTGCTACGACTGCGATTTCACGTTGATGCTGGCTCCTCCTGTTTCCAGTAAACAACTTGTCTGCTTCGATGAGCTCGGTCCTGCTTCAAAGTTCAGCTCTCCCTGGGATCAGCATCCCAGTCTGTGCAGTGAGAAATCGCAGGCATTCGGAGACCAGTGCCATGTTTTAAAGGCTAGGCTTTCGGGCCTATTCTCCACAGAGGTGGTGGGGGGGGGGGGTCCGATATTCTCTTCACAAACCCGTCGGGAATGTTAGTCCAGTGTCTGAGCCTCCCCCCCCCCCCCGCCCCCCCCGGCCAGCCCGCTCGGAGCAGTGAATGAGCGAGCAGGCATCGAATGGACGACGGTGCAGACTCACCGTGGTTTGCACAGCCAGACATGGCTGTACGGAGACGATAGGGCAAGAGAGGGGTTTGGAAGAGATCGTAGAGGAAGATTAACCCTCTTGGCACTGGGAGAGACAGAGAGTGGGAGGGAGGGAAAGTGGGAGGGAGGGAGGGAAAGAGAGAGCGAGAATGGGAGGGAGGGAGAGTGGGAGGGAGGGAGGGAAAGAGAGAGAGAGAGTGTGGGAGGGAGGGAAGGAGAGAGAGAGGGAGGGAGAGAGAGAGAGAGAGGGAGGGAGGGAGAGGGAGGGAGGGAGAGAGAGAGGGAGGGTGGGAGGAAGGGAAGGAGGGAGAGAGAGGGAGGGAGAGAGAGGGAGAGGGAGGGAGAGAGTGACTGGCACTCGATTAGCACTCGATCCCATCCTCGGGAACACCACAAAGTGCTTTTTGGCCAATGCTGTTACGTTGACAAATGCAGCAGCCATTTTATGCACAACAAGATTTCATGAACAGCAATGTGATAAATGACCAGCTAATCTGTTTTTTAGTGTTGTTGGTTGAGGGATAAATATTGGCCTGGACACTGCGGGGATCTCCCCTGCTCTTCTTTGAATAGTGTCGGTGGGATTTTTTGCATCCACCTGAGAGGGCAGATGGGACCTTGCTTTAACTTTTCATCTGAAAGATGGCACCTCCGACAGTGCAGCACTCCCTCAGTACTGCCCCTCCGACAGTGCAGCACTCCCTCAGTACTGCCCCTCCGACAGTGCAGCGCTCCCTCAGTACTGCCCCTCCAACAGTGCAGCGCTCCCTCAGTACTGACCCTCCGACTCACTGGTTCACCTTGCTTCAATCAGGCCCGGCCTAACCAAATGGGCAATGGTCATGGAGGAAGGAATGAAATCTGTGTCCTCTGGTTACTGACCCCCTTACCACTGGAAATATTTCCTCCTTATTTACTCTATCAAAACCTTCATGATTTTGAACACCTCTATTAAATCTTCCCTTAACCTTCTCTGTTCTAAAGAGAACAATCCCAGCTTCTCCAGTCTCTCCAAGTAACTGAAGTCCCACATCCCTGGAACCAGTCTAGTAAATCTCTTCTGTACCCTCTCCAAAGCCTTGACATCCTTCCTAAAGTGTGATGCCCAGAATTGGCCACAATACTCCAGCTGGGGCCTAAGCAGTGATTTATAATGGGCTTCTTCTTAAGTTTTGGCTGCATCTCTCGTCCACCGTGCTTATTTTCAATCACCTGATGTGCAGACTAAGCAAGTTGGAAGATCTCCTAATGGGTTTGCTCCTGGGCCTGCTAAGTCAACTGTTCACAACTTCAGTATGCGAAAGATCACCGTGCTTCGAGCTTCTACAGTTTAGGTTAATACAATCAATAAGGAATGTGCACGTCACTTAGCAACGCCTTAGCAACGCAGGGGGTTAAGAGCCAAGCTGCAGTGCCTGGTATTCATTAATAGAAGCCTCTCAGTACAGTGACGTCCACAGCTCTCTCAGTCATTGGTAATCCTCGAAACACGGCACCCAGCATCCAATCGGCTCTTTCATCAGAAGGGCGAGTCAAATGAGGCTCTTGTTCCATTGCCCTGTCCGACAGGCACGGGCAAAACAAACTAAAAATAATAAAACCCCCCTTATCCTGCGCACTGCCTTTTAATTCGGAGCAGTGACTAAGATTTCAGGATGTGAATTGACAATCGTTGCTGCCAAGACAGCACCTTCAGCAGCCAAAGAGAAACAAACCACAAGGGCTTCTTTTCAGCCCAGTACTCGTTATTTTGCTTGGCCTAGTTTTTCTCCTCTCTTTGTTTTTTTTCAAGCAGCCCACACGCAGCAGATTAAACTCGACTCACTCCCCTCCCCCTCCCCTTCCCCCACCCCCGCTTTGACTCCCCGCTCGGGATAATTTTCTTTTACTCAATCGGTGGCAGGAGTTTGCGTGCCAGTAAAGGAAACGGGACTCGGGTCGGACTGGAAAATTCCCAAGCTCCCTCCCTCCCCTCCCGCCGTCCCCCTATCCCCCACCCCCCCTCAACCTTTCATGACTTCCCACCACTGGAGACTTGCAGCTGTTTCTCAAGCTGTCAAAGGCTCCAGATCTCTGCTTCCCTCCAATTCCTCATGATTTATTGACCTGTTTGTGGAATCTGTTTGATCGTTCAGACCCGTCACTGTGCAGAGTTCAGGAGTCTGGTTGTGTTTGCTCACCCACCCCCCAATAATTGTTGTGCTTTCCTTGTCATTTGGTTGAGCAACCCAGCAAGTATTTTAGCACCACCCCGCTAACCCCACCCCACCCCGCTAACCCCCCCACCCCACCCCACCATCCCCTCCCCGTCTGCCCAGCTCCCGGCCCCCCCCCGACAGCTCGTTCGCACAGATTCAGGTAGATCAGTGGAATTGGACTGTGCAAGTGAACAGACAGAAGTCCCACTTGTTCAAATCACAGTAACAGGCATGAGATTATTAGAATTCTTATTGACAGTATCCACCCCCTCCTCTCCTGAAGCTGTTGACTGCTTGCTGGGAGATAGTTTACCCTCAGTGTCAGCTGTGGCTCAGTGGGTAGCTCTCTCGCTTTTGAATCAGAAGGTAATGGGGTCAAGTCCCCTCTCCAGAGAATGGAGCACAAAATCCAGGCTGGCACTCCCGGTGTAGTACTGAGGGAGTGCTGCACTGTCGGAGGGTCAGTACTGAGGGAGTGCTGCACTGTCGGAGGGTCAGTACTGAGGGAGCGCTGCACTGTCGGAGGGTCAGTACTGAGGGAGCGCTGCACTGTCGGAGGGTCAGTACTGAGGGAGCGCTGCACTGTTGGAGGGTCAGTACTGAGGGAGTGCTGCACTGTCGGAGGGTCAGTACTGAGGGAGTGCTGCACTGTCGGAGGGTCAGTACTGAGGGAGCGCTGCACTGTTGGAGGGTCAGTACTGAGGGAGTGCTGCACTGTCGGAGGGTCAGTACTGAGGGAGCGCTGCACTGTCGGAGGGTCAGTACTGAGGGAGCGCTGCACTGTCGGAGGGTCAGTACTGAGGGAGCGCTGCACTGTCGGAGGGTCAGTACTGAGGGAGCGCTGCACTGTCGGAGGGTCAGTACTGAGGGAGCGCTGCACTGTCGGAGGGTCAGTACTGAGGGAGCGCTGCACTGTCGGAGGGTCAGTACTGAGGGAGCGCTGCACTGTCGAAGGGTCAGTACTGAGGGAGCGCTGCACTGTCGGAGGGTCAGTATTGAGGAAGTGCTGCACTGTCGGAGGGTCAGTATTGAGGAAGTGCTGCACTGTCGGAGGGTCAGTATTGAGGAAGTGCTGCAGTGTTGGAGACGCCGTCTTTCGGATTCAATGTTAAAGTGAGGCTCCATCTGCCCTCTTGGGTGGACGTAAAAATCCCAAAGGCCACCATTCGAAGAAGAGCAGAGAAGTTCTCCCCGGTGTCCTGGCCAATATTTATCCCTCAACCAACATCACTAAAAACAGATGATCTGGTCATTATCACATTGCTGTTTGTGGGATCTTGCTGTGCACAAATTGGCTGCCGCGTTTCCTACATTACAACAGTGACTACACTTCAAAAATACTTCATTGGCTGTAAAGCACTTTGGGACATCCTGAGGTTGTGAAAGGTGCTGTAGAAATGCAAGTTCTTTCTTTCTTTTCTCTCTCTTTCTCTCTTTCTCCTGCTCTTTCTTTCTTTCTCTCTTTCTTTCTCTTTCTTACTTTCTCTCTTTATCTCTTTCTTTCTTTCTCTCTTTCTTTCTGTCTCTCTTTATCTCTTTCTTTCCTCCAAAACATTATCCAACTGAGTCACAAAGGAATAAATTAAAATGTAAAATAAAACATTGGCAATGTTGGAAGTCTGAAGTAAAAGCATAAAGTGCTGGAAACGTATCATTGACCAGTCAGAAAAGAGAAGAGAGCCCTTCACATCTCTCCCTCTAATTGAAACATCAAAGGGAGCTGATCGAGCCTTAACTGGGAGAGCTCCCAAAATAAATATACGCAGCAATAGGAATGTTCAAAAGGGAATTGGTTATATAAAGAAAGAAAGAAAAAGCTTGCATTTCTATAGCACCTTTCACCACCTCAGGACATCCCAAAGCACTTTAATTATAAAAATACTGGAGACAGGGAAAAATGGCTATTTGATTGATAGTCAAGAACCTTCCAATCGGATAATGAATTTTCGCTTTCCAATTGGCCGTGGGAAGGTGGGGCATTGCAAGGATGGACGTGTTGGGCGACCAATGGCGGGAATGTGGGGCAGCTGGAAGCAGGAGGTCATGTGATGAAACCTCCAGGAATATGTCCAACCAAAGTTGGCAACCCCTAGACGGCAATCCATGGATCATTGCTGACTCTAGTATATTACCAATTAGTAAACCAGGGCGACAATGTCTCTGAGTTTGTTAAAACTTCAATTGGAGCTTAAAAAGAAGCTTGCTCTATGGCTCCTGTTCTCCTAGAGACAAGAACCTTTGATTTGGAAACAGTGAGGCCCCATAAATGTGTGTGGCAGCCATTGTGCCAGTTACGCTGTGATTGGGTCTGCCGGGCACCTCTGCCTCCAATCCCAGGGTCTGTCTGAGGTCAGGGGCCCCTTCACTCAGTGCCGTTGGAACGGTGGTGGCCTCTCCCACCAGAAGCACATCGAGGGCCCCCTCCCCATGCTGGAGAGGCTGCAAAGTCCATCCAAAGAGTGTGGGCATCCTCGGTGGTGAGGGCTGGGGGGAATGTTAGAACATAAGAACATAAGAAATAGGAGCAGGAGTAGGCCGCATGGCCCCTCGAGCCTGCTCCGCCATTCAATCAGATCATGGCTGATCTTCGCCCTCAACTCCACTTTTCCGTCCGATCCCCATAATCCCTTACTTCCTCCAGAGTCCAAAAATCTATCCATCTCAGCCATGAATATATTCAATGACTCAGCATCCACAGCCCTCTGGGGTAGAGAATTCCAAAGATTCTTCATCCTCTAAGTGAAGAAATTCCTCTTCATTTCCATCTTAAATGGCCGATCCCTTATCCTGAGACTATGCCCCCTAGTTCCAGACTCTCCAGACAGGTGAAACAGCCTCTCAGTGCCTACCCTATCAAACCCCCTCAGAATCATATTGGGTTTGTATTCCCCCTCCCCCTGAAAAATCAATCACACTGTTTTTTTCCAGTATTTATTCTCGTGATGCGGGCATCATTGGCAGGGGGGAGTGGGACTAATTGGATTGCTCTTTCAAAGAGCTGGCGCAGGCATAATGGGCTGAATGGCCTCCTTCTGCGCCGTATGATTCTATGATTTATTGCCCATCCCTAGTCGCCCCTTGAGAAGGTGGTGATGGGCCTTCTTCTTGAACCGCTGCAGTCCGTGTGGTGAAGGTTCTCCCACGGTGCTGTTAGGTCGGGAATTCCAGGATTTTGAGCCGGTGTACAGTGTGGCACCAAGGAGCCCTAGTAAAATTGAAGTCAATGGGAATCAGGGGGAAAACTCTCCAGTGACTGGAGTCATACCTAGCACAAAGGAAGATGGTAGTGGTTGTTGGAGGCCAATCATCTCTGCCCCAGGGCATTGCTGCAGGAGTTCCTCAGGGCAGTGTCCTAGGCCCAACCATCTTCAGCTGCTTCATCAATGACCTTCCCTCCATCATAAGGTCAGAAATGGGGATGTTCGCTGATGATTCCACAGTGTTCAGTTCCATTCGCAGCCCCTCAAATAATGAAGCAGTCCGAGCCCACATGCAGCAAGACCTGGACAACATCCAGGCATGGGCTGATAAGTGGCAAGTAACATTCGCGCCAGACGAGTGCCAGGCAATGACCATCTCCAACAAGAGAGAGTCTAACCACCTCCCCTTGACATTCAACGGCATTACCATCGTCGAATCCCCCACCATCAACATCCTGGGGGTCACCATTGACCAGAAACTTAACTGGACCAGCCATATAAATACTGTGGCTACGAGAGCAGGTCAGAGGCTGGGTATTCTGTGGCGAGTGACTCATCTCCTGACTCCCCAAAGCCTTTCCACCATCTAAAAGGTACAAGCCAGGAGTGTGATGGAATACTCTCCACTTGCCTGGATGAGTGCAGCTCCAACAACACTCAAGAATCTCGACACCATCCAGGACAAAGCAGCCCGCTTGATTGGCACCCCATCCACCACCCTAAACATTCACTCCCTTCACCACCGGCACACCATGGCTGCAGTGTGCACCATCCACAGGATGCACTGCAGCAACTCGCCAAGGCTTCTTCGACAGCACCTCCCAAACCCGCGACCTCTACCACCTAGAAGGACAAGAGCAGCAGGTACATGGGAATATATCGCCGTACCTTCATCGTCGCTGGGTCAAAATCCTGGAACTCCCTACCTAACAGCACTGTGGGAGAACCTTCACCACACGGACTGCAGCGGTTCAAGAAGGCGGCTCACCACCACCTTCTCAAGGGCAATTAGGGATGGGCCATAAATGGCGTCCTTGCCAGCGACGCCCACATCCCATGAACGTATAAATATAAGTCAGGATGGTGTGTGACTTGGAGGGGAACTTGGAAATTATGGTGTTCCCATGCACCTGCTGCCCTTGTCCTTCTAGGTGGTGGAGGTCGTGGGTTTGGGAGGTTCCTTACTCTTGTACTCCAACCCCCTTTATTGCAATTGTACCCGGACTTTAGTGAGACCACACCTGGAGTACTATGTACAGTTTTGGTCTCCTTATCTAAGGAAGGATATACTTGCCTTAGAGGCGGTGCAAACGATGGTTCAATAGATTGATTCCTGGGATGAGAGGGTTGTCCTATGAAGAGAGGTTGAGTAGAATGGGCCTATACTCTCTGGAGTTTAGAAGAATGAGGTGATCTCGTTGAAACATATAAGATTCAGAAGGGGCTTGACAGGGTAGAGGCTGAGAGGTTGTTTCCCCTGGCTAGAGTGTCCAGAACTGGAGGGTATAGTCTCAGGATAAGGGGTCGGCCATTTAAGACTGAGATATGAGGAGGAATTTCTTCACTCAGAGGGTTGTGAATCTTTGGAAGTCTCTACCCCAGAGGGCTGTGGATGCTGAGTCATTGAATATATACATGGCTGAGATGGATAGATTTTTGGACTCTTGGGGAATCAAAGGATATGGGGATCGGACAGGAAAGTGGAGTTGAGTTTGAAGATCAGCCATGATCTGATTAAATGGCAGAGCAGGCTCGAGGGGCCGAATGGCCTACTTACTCCTATTTCTTATGTTCTTATGTGCTGCCGAAGAAGCCTTGGCGAGTTGCTGCAGTGCATCCTGTCGATGGCACACACGGTGTGCCGGTGGTGGAGGGATGGCTGTTTAAGTTGGTGGATGGGCTGCTGATCGAACGGACTGGTTTGTCCTGGATGGTGAATGAACTTCTGTTAAACCAAATCAAGATTGAAAGGCATTTTATAAACCAAGATCTCTGGGGTTTCTGTCCGTTGGGGACTATTGTCAATATATCTTTCTAACTTAAATGTTAATGGGATTGGATTTGGGGCGTGGAGAACACAAACTAAACCTTCTCCTCACTGCCCTTCAGAATGTGGCTGTCTGCGTTTGGTCAGATTGGTGCTGGTGTCTCACTCAGGATCATTTT